>NC_142812.1:54196327-54359987 GCF_049724085.1 Artemia sp. Qi Xiang Cuo
GTCTTTCTACAGGTTTATGAATAATTTCTAGGAATCTAATCACTTTTCACATCATTCTGGTTAAACACATATTCAAGGAAATCCTTTGGGTTCCGTGACAAGCGGAAGTTGTAACAAAAATATTGACAGCTAGGTTAAACTATTAAGAGACTTTACAATCCACCCCCCTCTTAAAGAGAACCAAAGTTCTTATTATTTCCCTTCAGATTTTTGAGTTATTTAAAAAAAATTTCCTAGTATTACGAAGCAGAATATCCATAAAACAAAAATAAAAATTAAACAACAAAAAAAAATAAAAGAACAAACAGCAAATACTAAATTAAAGTGTGCACTTAAAAACATACACTGAAAATAAAAGTGTTATGTTTTGACGGGGAATCACTTTGGCAGGATAAGTCTTTAAACTGTGCTTCCCTTCTCGGCCACAAAACTGGCAATTTTGACACTGTTTATAAGTGAAAGCCTTTTTGTTCACTAGGTGCGCAGTCGCTTACAATTGTCCCTACACGTAAACATATAAACATATACTTATCAATAAATCTTATCGAGTTTTAATGTAGCGAAAGCCTATCTTTGCGAGAAAAAAAAAGAAAAATTAGAAATGAGGATTGGACATAATTCCAATTTTCTTTAAAAAAATCTGCTATAAAATTAAACATAATTTTTATTATGATTACTCTCCTTATTGAGAGAAAAATCTTGGTAACAGCAGCAATGTTATCAATATATATATATAATTTCCATTAATTAAATTAATGAAATATTTTTAGGGGATTTTTAAAAAAAAAAACATTGAATAATTAGTAAAATATTTATACACACGGCTTAAACTTAAAATATTTTAAGATCTGAATTTTGGTTACTTCATAAGTATGTATTTATATTAGTCATTTTCAATCCCTGCTGAAAGATTCCAAAATGGAGGGATTGATCCTTTTCGGCAAAGCCGAACGAACATCATCCATAGACTTGCATATAGGTCCAGGGTTAGACTCTACGTCTCCGTCGTCCACTAGGCATCTCACCCAGCAACTGTCGGGTAATGCGGATAAGTCCACGTCCGCTATGATATAATGCAATGTTCCCCACAATGCCCGTTTTTTCGATAACCCCACCCTACGACAATACAACAACCAGTCCAACAGACTAGAAGAGTGAGCATCCAAAGCTCGAGCGGACGCAGTACACGTTTTTTCCATCATCTGGTTAACTATCGACGATGAAGGTTGTTGCAGGAAAAAACCCGATGCAGGTAATAACCCATATGAGTTAGCGGTTTTAGCTAACTTCTCTTTAATCCTGCGTATAGCTGCTTTCCGTTTTGCAACACGCTGCTTCCTCTCCTCTTCAGACATCTGAGGGACTGTCTCTTTAGGTTTCTTTGATGGGGCCTTCCCCTTGGTTGGTGCAAGTCCTGTCGCTCCTATCCGACCCGTCTTAGCCGTTTTACGCCCACTACTAGGGCGCGTGTTGGTACGAAAGTAATCCTGCAACACAGATATCTCGTGTTCGTCAATCCCCACCAACTCCTCAAACTCGCCTTTGTAAAAAATAGAATATCTATTAAAAACAGGAATGTTGTATTCCAATTTCTCATCATCACACACTTCTTTACGTAATATATATTTACATATACATGCAACTTCCAAGGCCCCGTCTATCGCCCCGTCCCTGTATTCCTTTAACCGTTCCACATAAAACCGAGCTACGTCCCCCGGATTAGCAGATCTCATTGCACTTCGCGGAACGAACTGCTGGGCACATCCGTACCTGGCCCACTTACCATCACGAGAGGCTAATTCTGTAGATGCCTCTTCAACACAGGTACACTTTGTGTGGTATCTCATAGAAATATCCAGCACTTTCAAATTTTCACCAGGCATCTCATCCCTGTCTTTTCGTATTAATGATACTCTATCTTCTCCCATGTTGCTGTTAATGCTAATATACTTAGTTTAAGATTGAGGGTTTTTTTTTTCTGTACCAGTCGTAGCCCTCTGTCTAGACTGGCTATTTAGTTTTCCGATACTTGTTCAGAGTCTGGGTCTTTTCTATACCAGCATTCGGGACTATCGTGGTTTCGGTTACCGCAAACGTAGCATGTCTTTCTCTGGGGGAGGCGGACCCTATTTTCAATTGACACGGCAGCCGAAAAAAACTCATCCGCCGGTTTTGTCGCAATATCAATTTTTTCATACTTGGTCGCAATTTTAAAAGCATCTTCTAGGTTTGTTATTTGATCCTCTTGTTCCATCAGTACCCTTTTAAAAGTTATGCATGCACCTTCCCTAAAAGTGTTTAGTGCCAATGGTTGAACTGCCGGGTTTCTTAGCCCATCCCAATAGCCCATTGAATTCGCGTAAGACTTAGCGGCTCTTTCAACTCGTTTTAAGAACTGATATACTGTTTCATCCGGAAATTGTTTACATCCCACAAGATCCTGTAAGATTTGCCCGGGGCTGCGTTGAGGAACAAAAGCCTCCAACAGATTTTTCCGCAATGTATCAAGTGTTAAATTCACCTTATTTAAATCATCAAAAAAAGGAAAATTCCCCTTTCATTAACATCCCTGCTGTGGCAACAGCTTGCTTTTCCGACCAAGTTAAGGTATCCTGAATTCTTTTTAGTTGGCTAATAAATTCATTTATTTGTGAGACTTCTGTTAATGGTGCTATTAAGGAAGCTAAATCTGTTGTTGCTCTGATTGAAAGGTTATCACTCGACGGTGGATTATTTGTTGGATGCGGTTGCTGTGAATTTTTACTTTTGGGGTTAGATGAAATTTGTAGATAATGGGCCATTGCCGCTGCTTCCCAGAGACTTATATCAGAATAAAACTTAGTGACTATTTCTACGTCATAATCATCGCTACTTGGATCAAAGGTTGGGGGTATTTATTTGTTTCTTATTTCTTGCCGTGCAAGTAAGGCTTTCTCTTTTAATTCATAAAAATTATAATTTTATTTATTTAATGCTTGTATTTTAATTGTTAAAAAAAAAAAAAAACTAAAAATTGAAAAAATTAAAAATAATTCCTAAGTACACCAAAATGTTTACTATGCGCACAAAACTTTAGGGCTCACACTTACTCTTTATTTTTTTCACTGGATGCCGATCCCTCCAAGGGTTCTTCTTCGATGGCTGGAGATTTCACGACAGGAGATGTGCGTAGATTGGTAAGCTTCGGTCACCTTCGGTTGATAAAAAAAACTGCGGTGGTTGAGAAACATTTAGAAGTTGAGACGATTCTGTGTAACAATATGACTGGCCAGTATGGCATCGGACTGGCTCTGCTGTGGATGGACTGGGCTCGAAAAATTATCAGCACTTCTGACACCATGTTGTAAGCTTTATCTTTGATGTTAAAGAGTTGGGCGAGTCCATCCAATGGTGCTTACAAACTAATATACCATTTTGCAGAGCTAGATATTCAAGTCCATAGATGTTTCAAATAAACAGTCTTTATTTATATCAAAGCCATAGATACTTATCACGTACAATGCATACGTTCGACTCTCTCTATCTAAGGGTTAAACACACAAATATATACTTGTCTTTCTACAGGTTTATGAATAATTTCTAGGAATCTAATCACTTTTCACATCATTCTGGTTAAACACATATTCAAGGAAATCCTTTGGGTTCCGTGACAAGCGGAAGTTGTAACAAAAATATTGACAGCTAGGTTAAACTATTAAGAGACTTTACAGCTAAAATATTTTGGAAAATCTACGATTTCTGGAGGGTATGAGCCCCGAAACTTCCCCTCATGTATGTATCTGGGAATAATCCCAGTGTTAAGAAAGTTTGGTACAACGGTAACAGATAGCCTACTACCCCTTATTTGAGATGTCATATGACTGACATTTTACTTCCTCGAAAAGCCGGCCGACAATAAACGCTATATTACACAAACTTCTCTTGTCTTTTACCCTGTCCAAATACAAAGAAAAGGTCTAAGTGAAAATTCAAATTCACGTTTATCAATTAAGTCATAAATGAAATAGCAGTAGTAAGTCATAAATGGTAGCAGTAGTATTCCTATTATCTCTATTTTCTGCATTTGGTATGGTATTTTGTGCTTTTTTAGTGATTACAGGACAATGGTCGTGAAGCGCAATTGAAACCCGCGTCAGAGCCTATTTTTTGTTCAAAAATGCCAAATTAAGGTTCTGGCGTCCTGAAAAAATTGCCAGCAATTTTTGACAAAAAATTGGGTTGTCAAAAATTTGACAACCCAATGGAAATTTTGGTATTGAAAAAATTGGTATTGGAAAGGCACCCAAAAAGTTAAGTTAATCCTAGTGAAATAACAAAACATGATGATAAAATAATACTTTAGAAACAAAATTACGGAAACCTAACCCAACCCGTACCCCCACCCCTAATGGGCAAATATATAGCCCGAATTATGCAAGTCCAATGCATTCTGACAAAGTCCAATGCATTGTATCACCCATCACTTTGTTTTTGTAGCTATGAAACCGGTTTTCTGAGATGTAACCTATTTTAGATTCTGGGGCAAAATGTGTTTTCCCCTGAATTTTTAGTAAGAAAACTTTATTCTGCTCATCTGTAAGAAAACATTACAAAGAGTTTTTCGAAACAGCTGGGATAGTGAAGACACTCCTTAAACAGTATAAAGAAGGTCCTATAATATGGGTTTCCACCAGAGTCTGCTGTAAGTTTTACCTAAAAATCCGATTTTGGATATTTTTTTATCAGTCATTAATCAATTTTTTTTATCTATCAGTTTTTTTGGGGGCGGGGTATAAAGGCTAGAAAAAGCTCTCTTAGGCTACAAATGTGCGTATTTCTTAGTCGTTTAACCAGTTTTGGGCTTTTTTCATCCTTGTGTCTGCGTGGTTGCACTACCGAGAAACTAAGATACTCCTTTTAAAAAAAAAAAAAAAAGAAAAAAAAAAAAAGAAAAAAAAAAGACTAAGACGCTTGTGTTCTTTTTACCGGCTTAGAACATTACACATCAGAAAAAATCAACTGGAATTCAAATTTTCCTTCTTTAACCGACTTAAAATTTTCACAGAAGAATATAGTGACAGTTTTACTTGGTTTCCCCTTCTGTTACACGCTAAACGAATAAGGTGAATGGTCTACAAAATACAATGCGTCATACAGGTAATGAAATGAAAGTATGCTTTTTACTACATTATTGGAAGGTCTTTATTCTTTTTCATTTTACTTTAGTCTGTGAAAAATAAATCGAATAAAAGTAAGGATGCAAGTCCCCTTGAAATAGCGATATTTAATTATGTTAATTATAAATTTAATTAAACATACAATGAGGTACATTAATATTTGCTAATTAACTTAGTAAATATCATTAAAATATATGACTTACTTAACTTAAAGTCCCATCCGTCCTTGAAGGTCGTACTATGTATAAAAATATATAGTAAAAATCTATAGTAAATATTAATTATTAAGATCTATAGTAAAAACATATTAAATAGAAGTAAGGAGAACGCAGGTGTTTTGTCGTCTTCAACTTTAACTCTATTTAAAATACATAAAAATACAAAAATATTAACCCCCAACAGAGGGCAGAGCTCGTAAGGTTGGGATATATTCGCCAAAATGGCGGATAAAGGATAGATAAGCAATTTAAAGATAAGTAAAATCTTTAAAAAGATAAAATTATAGTTGATAAATAAAGATAGATATGCTATATATAACAAGTTATATAATAAATAAAGATAGATAAGTTAAATTAGAAAAATATTCATATAAATCTATAATTTATATTTAAGCTCCTAAAGCATTTTATTTTGTTTAAATATGGTACTTGTCGGTTATTGGAAACACGTTCCAAGAATTACGCTTAGGCTACATCTCAAAAAACTGGTTTCATAGCTACAAAAACAAGTGATGGATGATACAATACATTGGACTTTGTAAGAAATTAAAAAACTTACCGGCAAGAGTCAAGAACAACTAAATTTTAATATAAATGAACCTCCAAAGACCACAGCTAATAACCTCAATAAGTTTTTGGCTTCTATTGTCCAGAGTCTCCCACCACTATCTTACGCATTTCCAGATATTCCAGATCTTTTTTCACTCCCACATATTTCTCCACTCGATGTAAAAAAAATTGAAAAACTGAAGCGATCAAGCATTTGCCCTTTAGATATTCCTGTTCCTCTGATTAAAGCTTTCAGTGATTACCTCTCTAAACCCCTATCCACCCTGTTTAGTGAAATTACCGAATCTTGACAGTTCCCTCAATATTGGAAACAAGGCTTTATTACCCCACTCAAAAAGCATAATGGGAAGCCTGGCTTTGATGGCATTCGTCCTATTACCCTCACCTCGATTTTTTCAAAATTGTATGAAAGTTTTCTCGCAGACTGGCTTAAGATGAAAGTCCTCCCCCTCATTGATCTTAGACATTTTGGTAATCTCAAATCCACGTCAACCTCTCATTACCTGATCTATCTTGTTGATACCATGGGTAAATTACTTGAAAAACACTTGGCTTAATCTGATTTCTATTGATCTTCAAAAAGCTTTTGATTTGATTAACCACAATTTACTCATAGATAAACTTATAATTGAATTTCACATTGAAACTTTCCTTGTTAAGCTCGTTGCCTCTTTTCTTTCTAATAGATCTCAATCAGTTGAATATCTAAATTGTTTCTCAGATCATCTCCCCATATTTATTGGCATTCCTCAGGGGACTATTCTAGGCCCTCTCCTTTTTTCACTTATGATTAATAACCTTTCAACCCTTTACGACAATAGATGGAAATTTGTCGATGACTTGACAGTTTTAGAGATGTGTCATAAAAACATCTTTAGCAACCCAATGGGCATACTCCAAGATATTGCCTGTGAGGCCTCTTCCCTTGACATGACTGTTAACCCTTCTAAATCCGCAATAGTTTCAGTAAGTTCCCTTAAATCCCCTCCCCTTTCTCTTGCTCCTATTCCTCCGGAAACTTCTGTCACATCTCTTAAACACCTTGGTATTACAATTTCTTCTTATCTGAAATGGGAGGCCCATATAAATAATAACCTACGACAAGCAAACTCCTCACTTTCCCTCCTTAAACTTTTAAATAAATTCAGTTGCCCCCAATCACATTTACTACAAGTATACATTTCTTTTGTGCGTCCCATATTAGAGTACGCTTGTCCTGTGTGGCACCCTGGCCTCTCTATTGAAGCAACACGAAAAATTGAAAATGTCCAAAAGAGAGCTATAAGAATTATTTTTAAAGAGGGCAAGATACCGTATTTGTATTTGTTAAATATTTCAAACCTAGAGACCCTCGAGAGACGAAGAATTAATTTGTGCCTCCGTTTTGGTAAGTTGGCAGTTTTGAACCCCCGTACTGCGAACCTTTTCCCTGAATACCATGTACCTGATAGAAATCGTCCTCCACGAACTGTGTCCCTGCCTATCCCTACCTGATCTCCCAGTCTTTGTACTACCTTGCGGTATAAAAAATCTTTAATCCCTTTTTTTACCGATTTAATAAATAGTGGTTTATTTGAAAATAATTTCTGTCTTTTCCCTTATATAATAAAAGAAACAGCTCAGTTTCCTCTATACTCTTTTTTTTTTTCCTATCCCCTTTTTATGTTGTTTTTTAAACATTTGTTAATGTGTATATTATCTATTTTTTTTCAGTTTTATTAGTTTATATCTTATTAACTAGTTGTCATTTTGAAGTTTTTAATACAAGTGACAAAGGAATCATACAGCATTCCGATATTTGATTATTTATTTATTTTAATTTTTTTTTTCATTGGTTGACAATCTTTAAGTTGTTGTGCTTTTGTTATGATTTTCTTGCTTGTTTGTTTTTTATGGACTTCGAAATTCGAATTCGGCCCTTCAGGGCTTGTGATAGCAATTTCTAGAAATAAATATCTTATCTTATCATTGGACATAGTCTTGATCTTAGCGGGCTGTCATGTGGAGCCTGAAAGGGTTAGAAGAGAGTAGGGGTTGATGAAAAAAATGTCTTAATTAAACAATTTTAAAGTCTGAATGAAATACGACTACACTTAGTTTTAAAATCAAATAGAGAAACAAATACAATTAAACAGACAAGAAGCAGGGTTTTAAGGAATAGCGTATAAATATTTGGATTTCAAAGAGAAGCCTATGCCCGAAGGCATCCCTGGTGCTGTGAGATCCTGGTGCTGCTCCGGTGCTGTGAGATAGTTTGGGGGTTTTGCTCCATCGAAAGTTCCGTTTTGAAGTCTATAATTACAATCTATAAAAAAAATAGCTAAAATAGCGACGAAGACCACACTGCCTTTCCATAATAAAGAACAAAAGCACGAAGAAGAATAGGGAAATCTTTTTGCAAGACAGTGGAGATAATTTGAATGAATATTTCGGCCCTTTTTCCAAGGGCCGTCCTCAGCAAGACAAAAATATATAAAAGAAAAAAGGGTCCTGGTTGAACTTCGCTGAAGTAAGGATGCTAGGACTGCTTTCAAAAATTTTTTAATTTTTGGTTTTATTGGTCTTATGTTGCTGTGAGTCTTTTTTCTCTTATATATTTTTGTCTTGCTGAGGACGGCCCTTGGACATAGGGCCGAAATATTCATTCAAATTACCTTCACTATCTTACAAAAAGATTTTCCTGTTGTTCTTCGTGCTTTTGTTGTTTGGACATAGGACAAAATTCATTGGACATTGGAGGTATAATTTTGGCTATATATTTTGCACATTAGGGGTGGGGGTGGGGTGTGGGTTCCGTTGAGTTAGGTTTCCATAATTTTGTTGCTTAATTATTATTTTATCATCGTGTTTTGTTATTTTTCATCAGGATTAACCTAACTTCACTTTTTGGGTGTAGTTTCCAATAACCGACAAGTACCCACAACATTATTGAAGACTAAAGTTCCCTTAAAAACAAGAAACTGCATAAAGAGGATTAGTCGAGGGGTTAACCTCTTTAAAAAACACCCTCTACACCATATGACGAAGGTATGGCACAAATGTGCCAGGCGTGGTAGAAATTGACGCAATTTAGGGAAGTTACAACTCGTTGGAAGACAAGTGGTTTTCCAATATGAGCACCAGGCTGTGGGGAGTAAATATTAGATACTAGAGTCTCCAAAATAACGCGTTTCCTTATTTCTTTGAGATTATTTGTGAAGGTTAGGAAAACAGTTTTAGAAGGTGTAACTTTCCTTTGAATGAATAATTGTCTCTGGGTATCAATATACTGTTAATTTTTGAGTTAACAAAAAGAATTCTCCAATTTAGCTAATTAGTTTTGCTTATATTTTTTCACGGTCCAGCGCTGTAACACTGGTAAAGATGCCCTGGAAACTTCATAATTTAGCAATCAAAAGAAAAATCTTAGAAAATGCGGGGTACTTGTTAAGAAGCCAGAAAATACGCGAGACTGACTGCATCGAGAAAGACCGAGAGTTACATCAAAAAGGTTTGTGAGGTGTTGCTCACCTCACAAAGATTTAAACTTTAGTTTTTTGGGGTTGAAGGGGCAAACAAAGGTACCTAGGTTAGGTTACGTATTTAATATATAATGTGATTTACCCCTCCCCCCTAATGGCAAATATATAGCCCAAATTTGTTTCTGAACTATTCTATTTTCATCCTATTTTGTTTTATTTCATTTGCATTAACAAAACTTCATTTCTCGCATATTTTCTGGATTCTTAACAAGTACCAAATACGGTTTTCAGGCAGATGGGTCCTGGGGACAAAAAATATTTTTTAGTTTGATGTCCTTGGTCATTAAGGAGTTGGTTCGATTTAAGTCCTTAGTTGAAAGGGGGTGTAACCTTGCCTAAAATCTTTTGTTAGACCTAGTGGTCATTTTCGCGAGTTATATACCAAACTCACTAGCTGATGCATATTTGAATTACAATTGTGCGAATTTTTTGTGCATTCGCCTGTTAAGGTTGCTCCAATCCTAAAACATGTAAATTATGCGAAAAAGTCAGAAAAATTAGAAAAAAATAATCACGAAAAGCCTAACATTGCAGAAGGGAGTGGCTAAACGCGAAGGTCCTTTGCCTACGTATCACTGATTTTTAAAATTAGCCCATTTTGTGTCTTCATTTAAAAGAATTGGAATTCCATGAATTCCAAAAATTTTCATGAACTGGTTTCCCTGGTCATCAACCCCAAGGATGCATACGGTTACAGGGTCATATCCAAGATTTTCCTTTTGGTGGGGGGTGACCTAACCTGTCACCATCAAACCTTGCATAAAACTGAAAAAGCTGACTAAATCAAAGGAAAAAAAAAAAAAAAAGTAATTTCGGACATTCACCGGTGAATGTTGACATTCTCCAATTTTGATCTTTCACAGTAAGATATAAGGCCCGTTTTTTAGCACTAAGATCTTACATCTTTCTGCAAAGATTATCGTTTTTCAACTCATCTTTGTTCTAAGATCTTACAGTTCACTGATGTTAGCAAAAAGTGTGAAGACCACCACTGTTCCGCCATATAGAACAATGATGAGAGAACTTTGATGATCTACTCATCATAGTTGTCAGACCGCTGATCAGAGCAGAATGATGAAAGCCGTTTGCACAAAAATAACCAAAGATTTAAGATCTTAGTTAAAAGTTTTCAATTTTATGCGTTTTCTTACAAAATATGTAAGATATTAGCACATTGACGGGTGAAAAAACGGCCCTATATACTGTAAACTGAGTCAAATATTTTAGGCTTAGAAGGACATTGATCAGAGAGCAGGTAATTGTGTAGCCCTTAATCTCAAGCTGAACACGTCTAATTCATCCTTTATTCTTTTGTTTACTAATGTAACAAATCATGACTATCATCTCTTCGAAAAGCTACTCGTGCAAAACGCTGAATCAGTCTGTCGTCAACGTAATCGAATTCGCCTCTGGTTATACTCACCTTTGAACCGAAGTTTGACTGACGGTCGGGTGTAGTCACCCCACCTGGAGGCCTTTTCGAATAGCCACTGGCCAGATGCTGTTCTACTAAAATCACGAAAATCGTCTCAGAGATTAAGATGACAAATGAGCTGGGCGGGGATGCAGCTGATTATCATTGAATCCGCTTCGTCCTATCGGGGCTGCCAAAAAGACAGGGGCGCGAATCTACAATATTTTCATTGGGGGGGGGGGGCAAGAAGGGTCTACTTTCGGATATTTAAGGAGTATGGGCTTTATAATAATTTTTTCTCCGCATTACTGGGGGGCAACTGTCCCTCCCTTGCCCCTCCCAAACGACGCCTCTGCAAAAAGACACTCAATTCTTTGACAATTTTGTCCACCTTGAATGACATAGGGACACCTTCGGTCTAAATAGGCCACTTTTAAAAAACTTTTTTTGTCTGTTTTTGGTACTTGTTAATTAAACGAAACACTCAAGAATTACGCTTAGGGTAGGTTAGGTTTAAGTATTAGGTTAGGTTAAGTTTAAGTATAGTGGGTCTGCATGCAAAATGTGTTAGCTACAATTATCCTACATATTATGAAGTAAGAATTCCCCCCTCCCCTAATGTGCAAATATATAGCCCAAGTACAATGCGTTCTATCACCCGTCACCTGTCTTTGTGGCTATGAAACCGGTTTTCTCAGATCTAACCTAAGCGTAATTCTTGAATGTTTTCCGTTTAATTCACAACTACTTTTTTTTTTTAATCAAACCCTCGTTCTTATTTTTGTTCATGTCTTGAGAAATATGTGCTTGCTTTTATTTTGGGTTGTTTTCTTATTAAATAATGTTATTTTTTCCTTTTCGATGTTATTCTCCTTTCTTTGTTTCGCGTAAAATGGCAACTCTATCCCAAGTTTGTTTGATGAAACACGTAATCCGACTTTTAAAATTAATCATTGGTTTCCCATTATAAGGGCCTCTAGGATTAACCGTTGTAGAGTAGGCAATGATAAAACCCGTTTTTGGCATGCTAACCGCAATAGACTAGGCGATGATAGCGTGGTTTGCATTGCGTATACGATATTAAACTGTGGTCTTTTGGGGTTTAGGGGGGGGAGGTATCTAGGTTACGTTAGGTTACGTATTTAATGTATGCTATGCTTTCCTCCCCACCCCCACCCCTAATATGCAAATATATAGCCCAAATTTGTTTCTAAACTATTATATATTCATCCTGTTTTATTTTATTTCATTAGCATTAACCAAACTTGACTTTTTAGAGAGGCCCATATAATGGGAAAGTACCCTAAATTGTTTTCTGGAGGGTCACTAAAAATTATTGTTTTTCCCCTCCTCAACGTCTCGCTCTTTACGCTAAAGTTTGACTCTTTCTCACAACTCTTTTTTTTAACAATTAATTAAAAAAAATTTTATTAAAAATAAGTTTTTCAATGAAAAATAAAGTCAATTTTAAACTTAAGCTCAGTAGATACAAATACCTGTTAAATTTCAAACTCAAAACGACCAGAAATAACTATTAAAAAATAAATGAAACCCAAAACGAACAGAAATTAAATAAACAATCATAGCAAAAAACATACAACAAGTAATAATATAAATGAATAAATAGATCTTAAAATGAGTGAAACTTAAATTGAATATGAAAATCAAGCTTGAATCGAATAAAAATAACTACAAACAAGAGTTTGGGTATCGTCTCACTGCAGAAGCCTAAAACCTACTGCGTCATTGGCGCTTTACTGAAAACGAATTATATTACAAATGTTTTCTTTTGTACTTAATGTTTAAAATAAATATTAAAAGTACAGTAAAATTTT
The DNA here is from genome assembly GCF_049724085.1 of Artemia sp. Qi Xiang Cuo. Classification (NCBI taxonomy): domain Eukaryota; kingdom Metazoa; phylum Arthropoda; class Branchiopoda; order Anostraca; family Artemiidae; genus Artemia; species Artemia sp. Qi Xiang Cuo. Next base: position 54,209,042 of record NC_142812.1, read on the forward strand.
GAACTGGTGAGCTTTTAGCAATTAATATCATTATGCATCAAAAATTCAGTTTAATTTATTAGTTCTTTTCAAGATTGGTCAAGACAAATATAGTTTCACTACAAGCAAAATTTGGATAATGCCCCCTTTTTCATAACAAACTAACACGATTAGTGACAAAAAATGGCAGAATTAAAAAAAATGGCAAAACTATATGAGTCTTGAACAGTCTTGGAAAGTATAAACAAAATCAAATTGAATATTAGATATATCATGATATTAATTGTTGAAAGATCCATCAGTTCAAGATTTTTTCTTAATGTAGTTTTTATTTTCATTGTCAATACTGTAAGAACCGGAATATAATAAATTTGTAATATACGAGTAATTCGTTTTCAGTGCAGCACCAATGACGCAGAAGGCTTTAGGTTTTTAAAGTTAAAAAATGGGACAGTATTCCAATTTAGCTTGTAGTAAAACTATATCTGTCTTGACCAATCTTGAAAAGAACTAATAAATTAAATTAAATATTTGATGCATAATGATATTAATTGCTAAAAGCTCATCAGTTCAAAATTTTACGATAATTTTAATATTTATTTTCAATATTAAGTACAAAATAAAACATTTGTAATATAATTCGTTTTCAGTAAAGCTCCAATGACACAGTAGGTTTTAGGCTTCTGCAGTGAGACGATACCCAAACTCTTGTTTGTAATTATTTTTATTCGATTCAAATTTGATTTGTATATTCAATTTAAGTTTCACTCGTTTTAAAATTTATTCATTAATTTAAGTGAATATACATTGTATGGTTGTTCGTATTGACTGTACATCTAATTTTTTTTTGTTTAATGTTTGGCTTATTCTTTAGACGCAGGTTACGTTTTTTAGTTTTAGGGTTGATCTTGCTGGTTAGTTTGATCGTTACTTACGTTCAGATGTGTTTATTCATGTATGTTGTCATTTTTTATAGTTTGTACGCTACAATTGTTCATTGGATTTCTTTTCATTGTAGGATTCACTTATCATGTAGTAGTTATTAATGTCCGTTTTGAGTTTGAATCTTAACGTTTACTTCTACCTGTTTAGCTTAATTTTAAAATGACTTTTACTTTTCTTTGAAAAATTTATTTTTCGGAAAGTTTTTTTAAAATTAATTTTTGTTCGTTTTTGATTGCAAAAAGTTTCAAGTTTTTATGGCATGGTTGGGGGGGGGGGGTGCTTACTGTCTGATTATTCTTGACTTTAAAAAATGGATCTAAAAACTTTCAATTTAAATCGAATGAGGCTTTTTCAAAGTCTATACGATTACTTCTTTGATAAAAACCTTATATAAGAACAATAGACAGCTTGCACAACTTGTGGACAGTGATTGACAACAATGAATGGATTTAAAAAATAGCTCCAATAAGGGGGTTTAGACCATTTCAATTGCTGACACAAAGGGATCAAGACTGTTTGGAATTGATCTTAATAGGAATTTGTGTGCCAAAGCAATTTTGTATCTATTACAGAATATGTATTTTAACCTTACAATTGGATAATTATAATATATTTCCTATGTGTTCTTCCTATACATAACCCCTTCCCATAAGTTATAAACCCCCCTTAATAATATATTCCCCAGGGCATAACTTACAACGCCTATCCCTGGGCCATGGTGGGCTGTGTCGACACCAGAGTTCTTGTTATCAGAATTTGGAACTATGTTAAAAAAATGTCCATCTCAAAATTGTTATCTGATGCATTGAGGGTACGGAGGAGGAAGAGGGGCTAGTTGCCCTTCAATTTCTTTTGATTCTTAAAAATGAACAAGAACTTTCAATGTCCAATCAAACGAGCCCTCTCTAAAGTTTATACGAGCATCCTTCCAAAAGAAATAATATGAAGGATTCGGAGAATCCTTAAATTACCCTTGCCCTGAGGGCTTTGGGGGAGTTGCCATCCTAAAAAACCTAATTTCCAGAACTTAAAACTACGTTTAATAAAATGGCTGTCTTAAAATTTTGATTGGATGAGGTTGGGGGAAAGGTGGGCGTGAGAGGGGGGTTAGTTGCCCTCAAATCACTTTCTACTATTAAAAAGGGCACTACCCCTCGGAACTTCCAATCGAATGAGCCTTTTTTAAGTTTCTACGACAACGCCTTCTATAAAAACAGTATATGCCCCCAGGGCATAACTTAAAACCCTTGCCCTGAGGGTTTTGGGGTAGTGTCCTCCTCAAAAATATATTCTCTATAAGAAAATCAACGACGCTGAACAAAATGGCGATCTCAAAATTTTGATTGGATGTGTTTGGGGGAATAATGGGCGTGGGGGGGATAGTGGCTCTCCAATCACTTTTAACTATTACACAGAGCACGAGCCCTTTTAATTTCCGGGCGTAGCAGTTTTTTTTTATGTTTTTACAATGATGCCTTCTATAAGAATCCTACGGGCCCCCAGGGCCGCGCTTAACTCTTGCCGAAGGTTGTGGGGGTGTGTCCTCCTCAAAAACCTATTTTCTATCTGGAAAGCAACAATCCCGAACAAAATGGCTGTCTCAAAAGGTATATTGGATGTGTTTGGGGAAATGAAGGGCGTAGGGGGGGGGCTAGTTGCCCTCCAATCACTTTTGACTTTTAAAAAGGGCACTATCCCTTTGAATTTCCAGTCAAATGAACCTTTTTTGAAGTTTCTACGACAAAGCCTTCTATAAAAACCTTATATGCCCCCAGGTCATATCTTAAAACTCTTGCCCTGAATGTTCTGGGGGATTGTCCTCCTCAAAAACAAATTTTCTATCTGGAAATCAGTTACACTGAACAAAATAGCTATCTCAAAAGTTTGATTGGATGTGTTTGGGGAAATGATGGGTGTAGGGGAAGGGGCTAGCTGCCCTCCAATCACTTTCAACTATTTAAAAGGGCACTAGCCCTTTAATTTCCAATCGAATGAGCCTGTTTTGAAGTTTCTACGACAACACCTTTTATAAAAACCTTATATGCTCCCAGGGCATAACTTAAAACCTTTGCCCTAAGGGTTGTGGGGGAGTGTCCTGTTCAAAAACATCTTTTCAATCCGGACATCAACTACGCTGAACAAAAATAGCTATCTAAAAATTTTTATTGGGTGCGTTTAGAGGAATGATGGGCGTAGGGAGGGGGGGGGGCTAGTTGCCCTCCAAGCACTTGACTTAAAAAGGGCACTATCCCTTTGAATTTCTAATCGAATGAACCTTTTTTGAAGTTTCTACGACAAAGCCTTCTATAAAAACCTTATATGCCCCCAGGGCATATCTTAAAACTCTTGCCCTGATGGTTTCGGGGGAGTCTCCTCCTCAAAAACATATTTTCTATCTGGAAATCATCTACGCTGAATAAAATGGCTATCTCAGAATTTTGATTGGATGTGTTTGGGGAAATGATGGGCGTGGGGGGGGGCTAGTTGCACTCCAATCACTTTCGACTATTAAAAAGGGCACTATTCCTTTAATTTCCAATCGAATGAGCCTGTTTTGAAGTTTCTACGACAACGCCTTCTATAAAAACCTTATATGTCCCCAGGGCATAACTTAAAACCCTTGCCCTGAGGGATGTGGGGGAGTGTTCTCCTCAAAAATATATTTTCTACCTGGAAATCAACTACGCTGAACAAAATGGCTATCTGAAAATTTCGATTGGATATGTTTAGGAAAATGACGAGCTTGGGGGGGGGGAGGGGCTAGCTACACTCCAATCACTTTCGACTATTAAACAGGGCACTATCCCTTCAAGTTCTAAACGATTGATCCTGTTTTGAAGTTTATACAGCAATGCATTCTATAAAAACCTTATATGTACACAGGGCATCACTTAAACCCCTTGCCTTGAGGGATGTGGGGGGGTATCCTCCTCAAAAATATATTTTCTCTCTGTAAATCAATTACGCTGAACAAAATGGCTATCTTAAAATTTTGATTGGATGTGTTTGGGGAAATGATGGGCGTGGGGGGAGGGGGGCTAGTTACACTCCAATCACTGTGGACTATTAAAAAGGGCCCTAGCTCTTTAATTTCCAATCGAATGAGACTCTTTTGAAGTTTCTACGACAACTCCTTGTATAAAAACCTTCTATGCCCCCAGGGCATAACTTAAAACCCTTGCCCGGAGGGTTTGGGGGGAGTGTCCTCCTCAAAAATATATTTTCTGTCTGGAAATCAACTACGCTGAACAAAATGACTATCTCAAAATTTTGATTGAATGTGGTAGGGGGAATGATGGGCGTGGGGTGGAGGGCTAGTTGCCCTCCAATCAATTTCGACTATTAAAAATGGCACTAGAACTCTCGATTTTCAATCGAATAAGCCCCCTTTGAAGCGTTTACGACTACCCCTTCCATATGAAGTGCCTCTGGGGAAAAAAATAATAATAATAAAACATTGGAGCCGTATGGCCTTAATTATAGGCAACGCTACAGCGTTGCCTCTGATACAAAACTTTAGCGTAAAGAGTGAGACGTTGACGTGGGGACAGCCCCTTTTATATACGGAATAATTTCTGTTCGTTTTAAGTTTTAATGTCGCTCCTTACTTTCAGTTAAAAAAACTTGTTTTTTTATTTAATTACTGATAGGAACTTGAAACGTCTACAGTATGGTTTTCTGATACGCTGAATCTGACGGTGTAATTTTCATTAAGATTCTGTCATTTTTAGGGGGTGTTTCCCCCTTTTTCGAAAATAAGGCAACTTTTTTCAAGCTCGTAACTTTTGATGGGTAAGACTAAACTTCATGAAACTTGTATATTGAAAGCAGCATAAAAATCTGATTCTTTTCATGTATCTATAGGTATCAAAATTCCGTTTTTTAGAGTTTCGGTTACTATTGAGCCGAGTCGCTCCTTAGGTACAGTTCGTTACCACAAATCGTTTGATTGTCAGAATGTGAGAAAAATAAACATGAGCGTTTTACGGCTGCCTGAAACATAGAAAACTTAGAGAACATAGAAAATAAATTCATGAGAACATAAACTGCGTGCTCCTAGCATGAATACTGTTGTGAAATCCAAATAAACAAAATAAAGAAGATAGACCAGATTTTCGCTAGTTTTTGCTATTTATTCTATTTTTACAATACCATTCCAAAAATTTATGACTCAGGGTTAACGATGAAATCCGACCACAAAATTTTGGAGAATCTTGCTTCTATCTCTACGACGAAACCCTATGAAATCCTGAGAATATTTGATCAGGTTCATAATCGATCGCGTCAATTCAATAAATTTTAGTGGGGGGGGGGACTATTTTCCAATATCTAGGGAAAACAAATTTATCCTTTTTCAATGAAAATTCCCAAAAAAAGGTATTATTTAGAATCTAGGGGCTGAAAAATCTGGGGGAGGGGGCACCACCGCCTTGCCCCTTAACTGTCGCCACTTTTTATCGTATTCAAGTTTGATCCTCTGAAATTGCTGGATTGAAGGCCCTAACATGACTAGAAAGGAACACAAACGGTAAGACAATCCGTGCAGACCCTCAGAAGCCTAGAAAATGTTAGCGATTTTTACATCTTTAAATCCCTCCCCCCTCCCGAAAAAATTCCTCGCCTGTGTCTGAGTGTACGGTTCACTTAAGGTTAAGTTAATGACCTCATTTAGTTTCAGTTACTAGAAATTGATGATTCCTTACCTGTTAAATGAAAGAGCAACTAATTCAAATTTATAAAAAATAGTACATATTATGACACTACTAAACTCAAACTTTTTAGTTTAATCAGTTCTTCTTTCAATTCAATTTGGTCTTTCAGCCCTATCATTTTTCTTTTCTTTCAGTATGTCAGTCTAAATCAGCCGAGTCATTATTTAGGGCTATTCATGTCTTTTTTTGCGCCTTAGTAAGGGTATTCGGTGTTAAGGCCCTTTTTTGCTATATATTACCTTTGTCCGTTGTTAAAATAGCTGGAGGTTAATTGCCAACAGGGTTTAAAACACGGGTACATTATGATTGGTTTGTTCTTAAGTTTTAACTTCTCCACAAGGCTCTCTTACCTTCTGTTTATTTATATAGTTATTTTAGAGAGAAATAGTTTTTCAGTGAAAACTAAAACGCGAATTTAAAATGAGTTTGAAGTATCTTACAGAAGATTTGTAACGTAAGCGAACAGAAATCACTATTCACAGAAGAAATGAAACCTAAAACAAAACTTATAAATTACCATAAATAAGGGCAGTGTTGCAATCCCTCAAAAGGCTAATGTCATTTGCTTATTAGGCTCTGCTTAGAATAGAAAAAACTAATTGAATTGCACCAAATGCTCTATGTTGAGTAATTTCACCACAAATAAGGGCGGTGGTGCCACCCATCAGCCCCTCCCCAACAAAGGCTAGAGATTGAAAGTTATGTTTAGACAATTGTTTTTTCCCTTTACATTTGAAAGGAATAGATTTATAATGGAAATTAAAAAAAAAATTAGGTTTTTCGCGATGAAGAGCGAGATTGAAACTCAAAATAAACATACACTATCCCATATATAGGGGGGTGCCCCCTTGTCAACTCACCGCTCTTTACGTGAAAGTATGATAATGCTGTAAAAATTATCGTTATTCAACTGCCCTTGAGCTTGAGCGGCCGTTCTTTAGGAGCCGACACTGAAAGTCAAACTTTAGCATGAAGAGTGGGGGATTGAGGAAGGGACAGCCTCTTCATTTATGGAACTTTGTTCTTTCTTAGTTTCAATATCACTCTTTACTCTTTTTGAAAAAGGCCGTTTATTTATGTAGTTTATGTTCGTTTTTAATAGTATATCCAGGATTACCATACTTGTGAGGAGGGCTACCCCCCTCTCAGACACAACTCCTAATCAAAATTTAGCTTTTGCACAGAAATGCTTTGAGATAAAGAGTTCATTTAGAGTATTGGCTTTCAGAATATAGTTGTCCAAAATAAACTATCGTCGGAGCTTTTGCCCCCTCAATACTCATACTGCATATATATATATATATATATATATATATATATATATAGAACTTTCTGGACTAGAACTTTCATTTTACATTCTATTTAGCGCTCTATAAACTTTATACGAGCATCCCTTCCACAACCTCCCTTGATGTCCCCAGGGCATAACTTACAACCCCTACCCTTGAACCCCGGGGGGCATTATCGACAACAGTTTTTTTTATCTGAACTTTGAAGCATTTTTAACAAAATGTAAATTTCAAATTTTTTATCTGACACAGGTAGGGTGTGGAGAAGGGGGGGGGGGTCCTTTTAAAAGTTATCACATGCGAACACAGGGCAGAATGATCACAAACTTTATTGTATGGCCAATCCAGTGCATTTCTATTATAAATTCCTTAATTTTTAAGAATATTTGAAAAACACTTCTTAACATTACGAACATTGCACTATATTATATTAAAAATTGACTTAGTGACACTAATACACAACCACCAACAGGTAGACCCAGAGGGATAGATAAACCGCAACAAAATAAGGCAGTATTAGAGGAAGTTGGACCATTAAGAACTAAAAGCTCACATTGTTCAATATTAAGAGAAAGACCAATTTTAGAAAATAAACGTGAAACTCTTGAGACCATAAATGAGAGACCTTGCTTATATTAATGCAAAAGTAGAAGATCATCCGAATAGGTAAGATAAGAAACATCTGGGAGTCCAATGAAATAATTTGATGTAATATCATCTAATATACCAGACATGCGTATTTTGAATATACTAGGTGACAAAAATCCTCCCTGTATGACACCCTGACGTACACGGACAAACGGAGGTCCAGATTTACTAATTAGGAGGAAAGAATTCTCATACTCAAAACAAAGAAGAAAAATAACTGAAAGATTTACACCATTATTAAAAAAGAAAAAAAAAGCATGAATTTGAACTACACGGTTAAAAGTTTTAGAAAGGTCTAAAGTATGTATATATATATATATATATATATATATATATATATATATATATATATATATATATATATATATATATATATATATATATAATATGTATTTAGATATATGTATGTCACTTCTTGCGTATAGGTGTTTTAGGGCTCTTATACATGTCGAATTTGATTGAATAATTTCCATCGAGATCACACGCTTTTTTGGGAGAGTTTAATTCTTGTTCAAATGATTCAAATTTTCCCAAAAATGTGTGCCAAAAATGTTTCCCAAAGTGTGCCAATTGAAATGACGAGCATGTTTAAAATCAGCATGAAAAATATATTTTGCTGTTGCAGATATTATAATCAAAACTCTTGTTTTTAGAATATCTGTTTCTATTGACAGTAATGGTTCGTTAGTTACATTTTGTTAAACCGCAATCTGTTTGATCCAAGACTCCCTTGGTGTGACTCCCTTAAGTGTGAAGGACTCCCTTAAGTGTGAAGGATTCCCTTAAGACTCCCTTAAGTGTGAAGGAGACTACTACTTTCTCATTCAATCCGTGTTTTTTTTCATACATTCGTTTTACTATGCTTGGAGAATGGTTATTATCTCTGAATGGTAATACATCCCTCCAAATATTGATTAGGAGGGGTAGGGTCTGAAATATCTAAACAAGTTGTATGGTCGTCATTTCCACGGTTTTCAAGGCAAGTTTTTCGAACAAATTTCTTTATAAGGATGTTCTCCATGGACGCCTGCAGGGGGCCAGGATGAGTAATCCCCCCAGGAAAAAAGGCGACGCTATATAATTAGGATAAGTAGGATACAATCAAAAAACTTGTCGAACATATTGCACTCAGAAACTAAATGTAAATGTTAAGGATCATATGGATAGAAAATAAGTAAACCAATGCGTGAATAACCATCGAAAACTTCACCTGTTTTTTTTTTTTTTTTTTTTTTTTTTATTGAGCGTTTTCAAATACTTTTTTTGGGGTAGACTGTGATAACATAAACACAGTTCTGGGAGCAACTCCTCAACCTTTTTCTCAATGTAATAAGTCTAGGAGTTTACCCCCCCCCGGAAAATACTCCCCGCGGAAAATGCCCCTGCGGGAAATTCCCCCGCACGCAAAATGGAACAGCCAATGAGAAAATACAAAATCGGTAGGCTACCTCGAAAATGTCAATCAGATGTCTTAAGGGTTAACAAAAGGCCCAGATATCAAAAATAGTCTTAGAACAGGGGCTGGTGGGCCTCCAATCACTTTCCACTTATAAAAAAAGGACTAGAACTCTCAGTTTTTCATCTATTGAGCATCCTTTGAAGTTTCTACGAATATGAGGCGGAGATGGGGATGAGGAAGGTTCAGTCACCCTCCTATATGGAATAAATTCTGCTCATTTTGGGGTTTAATGTTACTCCTTACTTTCGTGATAACAGCGTAGACCTGTAATATTCACAGAAATCAAGAGGGATTGAATATCAATTTCTACCTCTCACCCCCCCCCACCCTTCCTTAAAACTAATTCTGTAATTACCTGAAGGCTCATTGAGGGGTGAACCAGTTTGTCCGACTTGGAAATACATAATAAAAATTCGCAAAAATACATTTCTAATGCGCTTTTAAGTTTTTTTGTACCTCCACCCGCCTAAAAATGATCCACCCAAAAAAATCCTGTATAGGGCCCTCGGGATTATATATCAGTTTCTACCTCCACCCTCCCCTCGTCTCTCCCTTAGCACTAATTCTGTATTTATCTAGATTAAAAAAATACGTACGATAAGTTTCCCCCAGGGCTCATTCGAAAGAAAATTAAATGTTTGTCTCTTTTTAAGTGACCAAACAGAATAGAGGGCAACTAGCCCCCTTCCCTTGCCCCTTTTCCACCCAAAGACATCCGAATAAAATTCTGAGATAGCCATTTGATTCATCAAATTGAAAGGTACAATAAATCTGCCTCTGGGGATACGGAGAACCACCCACCAGGGCCGTATCCAGGATTTTTGTTCAGGGGAGGTTTTACTAATTTTTGACTTTTTTGGGGGGGGTTTTACTAATTTTTGACTCAGTTTTCGACTAATTTTACTGATTTTTACCTAGGTTTTACTAATTTTCGACTTATTTTCGAGTCGGTCAAAAATTTCGGGGGGGGGGGGGGGTTCAAACCGGGTCACCCCCCCCCTGGATACGGCCTTGCCACCCACAGCCCTTAGGGAAAAGGCTGTAAATTTTTTAATTTGTTCAGATAGTTCACCCCATGGAAAATTGCCCCACGCGCAAAATTGAACAGCCAATGAGAGTGCAAAATGAGTACCTCCAGTTGTCTGTGAGATGTCCTAAGGGGTAACAGAAGGACCAGATATCAAAAACAGTTTTAGGAAAGGGGCTCCTTGGTCTTAAATCACTTTCCGACTTATATAAAAAGGACTAGAGCTCTCAATTATTTTCAAGTTTGAATATTTTAAGGGGCAAAGGAGGCATGCATTTTTTTGGGGGGGGGGAGGGGACTGGGATGAATAATGAAATCAAATTCAGGGGGTTATTAAAGAGAAATTGAAAAATTAGGATTCTTGGGGGAGGGTGGCAGATTTTGTGATCCCCTGTGCGCATGTCCCTGGGGCGAAGAACCCCTCCCCTTGCCAATGGGGTTGCTCGAAGGCTAGGTGAAATGAAACGACTCATTGTTTTTGCCTAATTTCTTCATTGTATGCATCTATGAAGGTTCGCCACCGATCTTTAATAAATCTGACTCCTGTTTCTTGTTATGGCTTTGCTATTTTGATCCTTGGTAAAGGGATGTGTAATCTGAGTCAACAGTAATTGCCATTTTTTGTTTCCAATTCTGTCCCGTTTGCTTTTGGTGCCTACAAAGCGAATACATGTGCATCTCTTACCGCTTTAATTCCCCCTCCCACTTCCCCGATGTACTCCTCCTTTAACTAGCGTTCTTTCTTGCTTTAAGTATTTTGGTGGCTCGTCTTGATTCTCAGAATTCCCTACCGGTGTTGTTATATCTAATTTAATAGCGAACATTCAGACAGTTTTTTTCGAAATAGTGGTCATTAGGTGTATTTTTTATTTTCTGTTGTTACCCTCTGGCTGGTGAGCGGATCCAGTTTTCTCTTTTTGATGCAACCTATCATTAGCGGAACCAGTAAGACGGGTAGTACAGGTACATCAATTTGATCCAAATGTGGCTGCTGGCCATCGGGTATTCTACGGCGGCCACCTGCTGGAATCTTCGGAATGAGGTGGACAATGAAAAGAACGTTGGGCGCGAGTGTTTGAATTCTTGAAGTTTTTAAAATTGTTTTTGATCGGAATAGAGAATTTTTTATGACTGGTAAGTGGTTCAAGTCAAAAGTTTTGTTATTATGCTGTTGAATTCGAATTGCTCATTGGTGCATGCTTTAAAATTGTCTAAGAGACAGAAGTAAGTTACATGATCCCTGGTGTTTTTAAGACCGATTTTCTCGTTTTTGATAAGAAAGATGACTCTGGTGTCGCCGAAACAATGAACATTCTTTGAATTAGTTGATTGCCAACAGTAGCGGGTAAATTTTTCGTTATTCATAATATTGACTTACGAATAAAGTAAACATACCACTCGATGCCTTTTTTATGCTCTGTCCAAATATAATAATCATTTTTGTCGGAAATGAATTTTACCTCCACCCCTATAGGCTATATATACCAATTCAGGGTATATATTTGTACATTAGGGGGGTGGGGATAAATTTTATTTCTGATATAAATGAGAGATAAGTTTAAACTTTGCCCCCACCCCCCTAATGTGCAAATATATACCCTGAATTGGTATATATAGGGATGGGGGGTAAAATCCATTACCGACAAAAATGATTATTATATTTGGAAAGAAAAATTTACCCAGTAGCGTAGCCCCAGTGAGGGTCACACGCCACTTCCCGAAATATAGACATAATGCAAAAACCTCTTATATGTTTTACACCGCGGCCATTTTCTAAGGTTAATTATCTTTCAAATTTTATAGTAGAAAGATAACTTACATCTCTCAGACGGAGAACATTCATAGAACTATGATAGGTAACACTCTTGTCAATGTCCTCGTCTGAACTAACATTACAATAACAGAGTAGTATCATTAGATTCCCTATTCTACATTTTTACTAAAAATATAATCGTTGTTACTTTCACAGTCGCGTCCCAGCCGTTCCCCCCCGTCATGGGGCAAAAAATAGCCCTTGACCATGTGTCAAAGTTGTAATACCTTTGTACTTCTTCCCCATCAACAGTTAGCCCATAATGAGAAATAAGCCAGTCAAAGGTTATGTCCAACCTAATCACGGGGGAGGATGAGATTCCATTGTTAAAATAGTAGCTATCAAATTTGGAAAATTTTGAGTGCGAAATCAAATGACACCCTGGTATGTTATTGTAGGCTAGATTCTGTTCCAGAAGGGGCCTACATAAGAGTGATGTCTTAAGTTTAAACAACTGTAATTATTGTTTAATATACTTACTAATATCATTTCTACTAGCCCATCATTCTACTTTACCCCCCCCCCTCTCCCCACTGCATCCCAATGTACAAACATTTAGCCCGAATTCTATGTATTCCTTTAATTTTCAATAGCACTACTCTTTTCTTCTTAATTTAGCGGCAAACGGTAGACAAGCGACAGGAAGAAAAAAGTCACGCTGTTGAAAATTTATTGAATACATATAATTTGGGCTGTATAAATGCCCATTGAGGGGGGGAGGGGCTACAGTAAATCTATATGCTTTTAATTTAGAATGTTTTAAAATAGTGTCCAGAATTTAATTTTATTTTCGGTACTTGTGTCTTATAGCCACCACACTCAAGTTATGTCGAGAAGTGAAGTTTGGTTAATGCTAATGAAATAAAACAAAATATGATGAAAATATAATAGTTTATAACAAAATTACGAAAACTACAACACAGAATTATGGAAGGGGGCCGCCCAGATCGCATTATATTAAATACGACCTAAACTAACCTAACCAAAATACCAACTAAATATTTAATTAAAACAAAGCTACAATGTAGTTTCACACCGAGCCGAAGCCAATAGTGTCCGGTATAAAGACCATGAAAACCGGTTATTGTCTCATATTCGCGATATAAGATGTTGAGTGGGGTGGCTATAGGACGAAAGTACCGTATTTTCTTATGTAGAGTTGAATCACTAATATTTACGTAGGTCTCTACCCAGTAGCGTTACTTTACGAAAAGGTAGGGTGGAGGGGCAAAATATATAGGCTACATTTGAAATTTTGAAAGGGGTTATTTATGTCAATGAAAATACAATAAAAGGAATTTTAAAAATCAAGAGAGAAAAAGTGGGGAGGGGCAACTGTCTCTGGGTATCAGTGCTCCCGTTGTCGGGATATCCTTGTCCGTAAATTATGCACCGCTTATTTAAAAATGTATGCTGTTCTGTATTTAGAGCTTCTTTTGTCGAATCTGCAAGTACCGCTAGTAGACATTGTTTTTAACTTGAAGAACCTCGTAGTATGTTTACTGGATCGACTTTTTGTTTGGCTTATAATCTTGTAACAGTTCTTAAATTTTTGGAAACATTAGTGACGGCATTTATGTCGCTCCACTTGTACTTCTTTAGGTAGTATTCATAAGCAAAGGCGGATCTAGAGCAAAATCTTGGGAGGGGTGGAATGCAGCAGTGGATCCAGAGGGGTCGAGGGGGCGCGCGCCCCTTTAACATACTCTAAATTAGTGTAATTTACTTAATAAGCGCAAGTTTGCGTTAATTAAACTTGCTCCTAACGAAAGTTTATCAGATCAACCTATTTTGTACCCCCCCCCCCCAAAAAAAAAATCCTGGATCCGCCACTGGTCCAATGTGACAAGGGTGCCAAAAATTGAACATATTGATAAGTCTATTCAAAAAAGAGTGAAAAACAGAAAAAGACACGGAATGAGGGTGCGATAAAAATCTTGGGGGCCCAGGATCCCCTGGATCCGTCAGTCTTCATAGGTCAAATTGATTTCAAAAACTATAAGTCAATCCCAAATGTTTCATTCCACAAAACTATAGAACGTAAAAGGTTGTGAGAATGGCCATAGCTTTGAGGGGTAAGTGTTGGTACTACAGTGAACTCATTGTCCCCTAGAAAAATTGTCATTAGTGAACATTTTATGTGAATTTTTTTAAGTGAGACATATCCTATCCTTGCTTCTGGGGCCCTATGACTTTGCATAAAAGACAGGTAGAGCAGAAGACAGACAATCTAAATTTTGGCAAAAAACGTGTTTACTTAAATTTTGGGTTTTTAGTCTCCTGTCCTTTAGCTTTAGGAAAACAATTCTTATAATCGCAGCAAGATTTTAAGCCAAATTGAGGCTTTACTGGACTTAAAACGGTACTTGTGTGTTATATCCAACACAGCGCTATAGACTGTACAAGGAAATACCAATGGAAACCCGTCAAACGAGTATTTGTAAGAGATAAATTGATCGCAAAGTGTGGTTTCTTATTGAGTTTGTAATATTTAAACTGTTATTTTTTGGCATTTAGGGGGGGGAGGTACCTAGGTTAGGTTAGGTTACGTATTTAATATATGCTTTGCTTTTCCCCTCCCCCCTAATGTGCAAATATCTAGCCCCAATTTCATCCTATTTTATTTCATTAGCACACCAAACTTGACTTCTTTCGTGGGTACCGTAAAATGCATAAGTACCAGAGTTATTCTTACTAAATATAATATAGAGACACAAAAAGACATTAACTTTAGACTGCAGAGGTAGTGGTTATTTATACCATCTCATTCTCCAGAAATAATTAGACTGAGCATGTTTTAAAATATTTCTTTGAAGACTAAATATACCAAAGAGGAAACGCGAACTCAGTGAGAAATTTAGACTCTATAAAAATCCTAAAAATTATAAAATTACGATGAAGGACCGGGATTACTTTCCCTCCCCCTGGGTACAAGGGCGAATCTAGAGCGGAATCTTGGGGGGGGGGTGACAGGCCGTCAATAATCAAAATCTTGGGGGGTGGCGTTAATGTGACATGGGCGCTAATGATTGATCAAATTGACAAATTTATTAAAAAAGAGTACAAAACCGAAAAAAATGAATGAGGGCGCCAGAAAGATCTTGGGGGGTCAAGGGTCCCCCGGTCGTCCTCGGATCCGCCAGTGCCTGGGTACACGTTTGTATTTACACTTAACACGTAAACATACGCCCATAAAAGTACTTATTAAAACTATTTAGCCCTTAACTTCTTATAGTCTACAATTTGAAGATTTTTCTATCAGCAACTTAAATCCGGGTGAAGGGGGGATGGGACTTGCTTTATTTGCCTAGAAAGACAATTACACACAACTAGTTCTAATTATTCTGTCTGTAATTACGTTTGAAATTTGACAGAGTCGCCGCTGCTCCAACGGTTCAATTAGAGTATTCCTTTCCCGTCATTTTTTGTTATTTTACAGCCGCCCTCTGTGTGTGTCTTAGCTTTGAAATTATCCGGCAAAGTGCTTCAATAAAACCCCCGAGGATTTGTACCTGCATTATCCCCCAAACACCCTAATTTGGGGAGCAATCAAGCACTGCTGGCGCGGCTGCGTTTCGGCTTCAGTTCGGTTGATAGCTATTGTGAGGAAACTCTTGCTGGAAAGATTTGTCAGATGTTAAGGCTTTTTGGCTGTGTATAATGCATGAGGATTTTAACATACTGGCGACAGGTCACTTGTTGCACCCTGGATACACAAGAATGCTCAACAACGAACTAGGTTCGTTATTTTATCTTCTTTGTCGAATACTTATTATTTTGATAAGGCTGTTTTAGCTTCCATGCAAAATTTTGTGTTTGGTTTGGACTCCGTAGAACATGAAAATAACTTATGTCTGTTTTATTAGAAATTAAGTGTCGGGGGGGGGGCAACTAAGGAAAGTTTTACCATATGGTAAAATTCTGGTGACGGTTACTGTTTGCACCCTATATACAGGACCGGATCTTGGGCAGGTAGGCTAGGGGCCATCCTCCAGTAGATCCAAATTTCAACTAATTACAGGGGCAGTGACCAGAGGGCCCGAAAACACCCATGTGGGAGTCAACGTTTCATTGGGTGCCCTCGTGAAAAATAGCAATTCTGTAATGACCCCTACCTGTATGCGCAACGCCTAACAACGAACAAGATTCGTCCTTTTTGCTGCGTCTTTATTAAATCCTTATTATTTTGAGGAGGTTTTATGATGTATCCTTGCAATTTTTTGGTTTGGATTCCACAGCACATGAGAAACACTTTGTGTCTGTTTTATGAAAGTACCTGTTATTCAAATATGGTGGGGGCCACTAAGGAGATTGTC
Organism: Artemia sp. Qi Xiang Cuo; assembly: GCF_049724085.1. Taxonomy (NCBI): domain Eukaryota; kingdom Metazoa; phylum Arthropoda; class Branchiopoda; order Anostraca; family Artemiidae; genus Artemia; species Artemia sp. Qi Xiang Cuo. Next base: position 54,225,230 of record NC_142812.1, read on the forward strand.
TTCATTTAGTACACGCTCAAGAATAAGAAACAAATGTAGAGGCAAGAGGGTAGGGGGTGCGAAAGGGGGAATGGGAAGGTACGGTTGTTCTTCCCTTTGACATCGTTAGTCTAATATATATTTAATACAATATTCTTTAATGTAATAGAAAATATTTTAATGTCTGTAGAATCCTTATATTTCTTAAATCATAATTTTACAGTGTATTTAATAATAATATGTTCACTAGTGACAGGCCACTTGTTCCCTTGGGCACGCTAGAATGCCTAAGAATGTTCTAGGCGCGTTATTTTTTTTTATTTATTTATCAAATTCTTGTTATTCTGATAAGGCTTTATAAATTATAATGCTGCCTTGTAAACTTAATTTCGGCTCAGATTCCATAGCGCATGAAAATACATTGCGTCTGTTGCATGAGGGCATCCTTAATTTTTTTTTTGGGGGGGGGGGGGCAACTAAGAATATACGTAAGTCGAGACAAGAGGGTAGAGGCTGCAAAGAGGTATCCCATACGGATATATACCCGGTTTACGTTAATATACCATGATATTCCCTCTTTTTATGTCTTTTTAGTAAAATCAAAAATATTTTTGTAATAGTAGTCTAAATCTTTTATTCTTATAAATAATATTTGTTTTGGGGGCAGTTTCTCCCCCCCCCCCGGTAATCTAAAGGAAAAAAATATTATATAGCCCATACCCCTTTACTCTCCAGATGTGGATCCCTCTTCCCCCCCCCCCCAATACAAATGCTGGAGCTACGCCCCCGTGTGTGTCAATGATCAAAAAGTTGATCTTTCCTAATATGCAGAAAGTCAATGATTTTGATTACACCATATCAAAGAATCTTGTTATGAAGTCCCTCATAATCTTTTATCACAGGATTTGAGCTCGTGGGCAGAGTATAGAATCAACTAAACAACTGGAAGAAACTTACAAATTAGCTATAAAAATCTGTTGCTATTCTCACATTGACACAAATACACCTAAGCTTGTTAAAAATAATGGTAAAAGTATAATACACCGAATTTTTCATTCTACATGTTTTTAATTCGTGAACAATTAAAAGTATTTGGTAATGATACAAGGGCAATGTTATGTTAACAAAACCAGAAGTGGCACGTTTCATGGAATTGTAATACTGGTTTAAGTTTTTTAACGCAAATACTGTTCAATTTCCAAGCTCACGCTATTTGCTAAATTCTGCTTGAAGGGGAAGTAATCGTCGTCAATGGTCCATTGGTTATTAATGATTATATCATATTAGACAACCGTGTCTGCTAAATAATTTAACTTATAATTTGATAGTGTCTTGTATGGTTGACTACCTCCTAAGGTTTTTGTTTTAGCGGTTTCTCTGTTGTGGTTTTGTCATTTTAAATTGAGCATAGTATTTATTATTTGTGAATTACGATACAGGAAACCCACATTTGCAAAAGTGTGCGAGATCTGAGATCGGGTGCAAAATTCTGACTGCAACATTCGATTCCTCATGCTGAGTTTACCTGCAACACATGCCATAACTCATTTTTGACCAAAAAGGCATATGGCGCCCTTTTCACCATCACAGCCGATTTGGCTCCTAAGATATTTGGACGTTTCTCCTTATTCCGAAATGGGTCATATCGCTCTTGAAACTGTAGGTTTGGATGTCTAACTTGTTTTCGTCGCATGTTGCAAGCGTAAATAATCTTCCTTTAATAAGCAACTGCTTATTAAGGACAGTTAAAAAAAAGCCGTGCACATTTTTGGTTTTCCCCCTTTTTTGTAAAACTTATGTTAAAAAAAACGCATTGGAATTTCGCTGTTAAATAATTGCCATCTATTTTCTTTATATTCAAAGTATACTTATTTCATTAGTATGTAAAGCATAGACCAGCTTTGAGAAGTTGGAGTTTGGCTCAAAAGACCTTCAACTGATTATTGGCTAAGAATAGAATCGTAGATTTATTTTTTATTTCTTGTTGGCAAAAACTTATTGGGTGTTAGAGCATTTGGCAAAACTTTTTGGGAATTATTTGATTAGCATGCGGAGCATAGATCAGCTTTGAGAAGTGAGAATTTAGCTCAAAAGATCTTCTACTGATTTTGGACAAGAATGTAATCACAGCTTTATTTGCTATTCGAAAAAATTGCTGGACTTTTTAAGAAACAGCTATGCTTAAAAGCTTGCGTTTAAGCCTTTTAAAAGCTAAATTGATAATGTCCACTTCACGTTGCATTTTATGTGTTAGTATCAAAAGTCTTGATTGCCACTTGTTACCGTACGTTTGAGAGGATGTAGTATCACGTAAAAATAAATTTAAATTAAAATAAGATTATATTTTCACCATCGAACATCTTAATGTGTTTTAGAAGGTGCTTAAATACTTCAACTGGAACTAAAAACAAAATACAAATGAAAGTACATCCACCACATGGCTAATATGGGAGTAAAGTTCATTTGTGATGCAAATGGATGTTATATTAGATTGAGGATGCAATTCTAGGTATATATTTACACATTAGGGGGGCGGGGGTATATATTCAGTGAATATATAGGCTCTAAGAAATTCATGAATTTCTTAGAAAAACTGGAAAAACAAGCAAAGAAATGAAGATAAAGGCCCTTTCCCTGCAAAATATGTTAACTAGGACTATTCTACATATTATGGAGTAAGAATTGTTTTCTTAATTTCTTTCCTTTTGTCCAGCTGGACTCCTAGGCTTAAAATACTGGTTGGCTGGTTGGCTAATTTAAAGATTTGTATATATATATACACTGTCTAATTAGCCATCTGGTGGTATCCCCAAATGAAGCAATGATTTCCCGGTACTTCCCCATTATATGGGCACCTACAAGGAAACCAGTCACGAATTAACCCGTTTTTAACGGGTTAATTCAATCAACAAAAGTACGAAGAACAATAGGGAAATCTTCTTGCAAGACAGTGGAGATAATTTGAATGACTATTTCGGCCCTATGTCTAAGGGCCGTCCTCAGCAATACAAAAATATATGAAAGAAAAAAGACTCAATACAACATGCGACCAATAAAAAATAAAATTAAAATTTTTTTCTTCAAAGCAGTACTAGCATCTTTACTTCAGCGAAGTTAAACCAGGACTGATTAAAAGTAAGGTAAAACAAGGCTATTCAATGAGATGAAAGAAAAATAATTTAAAAACACGTTCTTACTACTAATCAAGCTTTTTTGGCAGCTAACCTCAAAGGTCTTTTTGTGACCAGTTCTGTGTTAATGTCTATCGGTTTTTTAAAATATATTTATTAAAATATTTAAAGATCATTTTTAATTAAATTTGTGTATAGAGCATTTAGTGTATATTCCCCCAAGTCCCTATTTAAGGAAATATTATTATTAATCTTAAGTCTGATTTCAATTGATTCTCGGACTACCTGCTTTATGTCTAGGTCATTGCTGATAAGGGCGGATTCATCAAAAAGTATATTGCGGCTAGGATTTTTAAAAATTTGGCTTCCTAATGCAGAATCAGATGAAACAATGGAAGTTCTACAATTTAGAGCTTTGACTATATCATCATTATGCTGTTGTATTCGCTTTTCTAAATTCTGGCGTGTTCTACCTGCATAATATTTGCCACAATTGTAAGGTATTTGGTGGACCGCTGTTTGACGAATAACTGGGGTTTTATCTTTACCAGAATTTAGAACATTAGTGATTCGAAAGCTATTTGTGAATACTACATACAGATTATTTTTTGTGCAAACTTTTTTAAGATTTGTAGTGATTTTTGGGATGTAGGGGAGGTAAATTATGTTTAAGGGCTTGTCAGAAATATCACATGGTAAACTATCATTAAATTTAAGGGAATGTCTCTTCAGCCTACAATTAATTACATTATTAATAAATAAAATAGGATACCCATTTCCAAAAAGTATGTCCTTGATAAAATTTAATTCTGCTGTTATGTGGGAATCAGAACAAATGTTTAGGGCCCGATCAACGAGGGATATTACAACTGCTCTTTTAAATTGTGGGGGGTGGTTTGATTTAAAATGCAAATATCTATTATTTTGTGTTGGTTTTCTATAAATAGTAAAATTGAGTTTATCGAAGCTACTGATAACTAACACATCTAGGAATGGGATTTTATTTGCGATCTCGATTTCTAAAGTAAACTGTAAATTTCTATCGTATGTATTAAGGTGATCTAAAAAACCCTTAAGCTCATTTTCCCCATAGTTCCAGAGTGAAATTACATCATCCATGTAACGTCCCCAAAAGACATGTTTAAAAAAAAATTTTCATTCAAATTATCTCCACTGTCTTGCAAAAAGATTTCCCTATTGTTCTTCGTACTTTTGTTGTTTGTTATGGAAAGGCAGTGTGGTCTTCGTCACTATTTTCGTCTCGTTAATTCAATAGACGGCTTCAGAGTAATGCAATCCATAGCGTGGTTTTCATTGCGTATACGATATTTAAACTGTTGTTTTTGGGGTTTAGGGGGGGGGGAAGGTACCTAGGTTAGATTAGGTTAGGTTACGTATTTAATATATGCCAAAGTAATGCTTCAGAAAATATTTTTATTTTTATTTATTTGCCTATTTTAGCACTTTTTCCAACACTTTGTTAAGCACGTTTTAATTGTTCGACTATTCCAAAATAAATTCAAGCATTTGCACTTAAACCAAACACTATTTAAAATAGCAGGTCTTGTTTTTGCAATGCAAACCAGAGTGGTCAGATGGGGCGCATTTGCACCATTTTGGGGCTTTTTGATGAGTTTGCGTTTTTTTTTTCAAATCCGTGCATTTTTTGGGGGAAAATAGTTCATTTGGCACATTTTCACTAGAAAAGTGGGGCTTTCGGCGCATTTTAACTTTTACGGTGGTACAATTTTAAACCAAATATCTGGCAACACTGGTACAAACTGCAAGGATTCTCTCATCTAGGATATACTTTCTCTAATTTTTGTTTTGGCACACAGCTCTATATTTTTTTTTTCGTACACATGCAAAAACACCAAAGATGAACTTAGTGGCCAATCACCTGCATAATTAATTATTCCTTCTATCAATAAGAGATGCTGATGAGGAATGCGACGATATTCTCATCACAATCCTTAGGCCTAAATATGATCAGATGAGAATGTTTAATGATAGCTAAAAAACACATGATTTTCGAGTACTTAAGCCATCATTAAGCATGTTTAACACGATTAAATGGTATCAAATCTGAAAGTGAGGATCAATCAGGTTGAAAGCTGGCTTGGAATGCTGCAGTATTTTCAGGCGAAATCGCCCTTGCTTTTTTACTTTTTCGGGGAGCTCCAGTTTCTATTGACAGTGGTGCCAATAGAGGGGAGGTTTCTCCCCCCTTGAATTCGAACTGCAATCCGGTGAACGAATTCGGCTAACTTCGGCTGAAAAGCCATAATCCAGACTGGGCTAAGTAATTTCACAACTATGGCTCGGTGAACAAATATATACGGACATGAACACAATGAGAAGTATTTTCTTCTTCTGCTATAAATAGACTTGTCGTAGGATCTCATTTTCACAGGGACGCCTATTCACGAAAATGTAGGGGGGGGGAGCAAGGATTTCTTTTCAAATTTTTTTTCTTATTAGAGACGTGAAAAATATATTTTTCCAAATTTTGGGAGGAATTTTGTCTTTTTTCGATTATATAAAAATTCAAAATGTTATATAAAGGTATTTTTCAAAATCTTGACTATAATTCCCCCCTCCCCACCCGGCACCATGTTTTACTGGGAAGATAAATCTTCTCTTTTTTCTCAAGGTAATTAAGATAAAATTGTAGTATCTTCGATATCTTTTATAACTGAAAAGTGCGGTATTAAACAACCAAATTGTGACGATTCGAAATCGACCAAAGTGGTTGATCAAAATCAATCAGCTGAAGTTTGATGATTTCTTTAGATGTTTAAACAGCGGTCTCATTTTACAGGTTGGCCTTCTTTAGACGTCAAAATTACAAGCCCTTGGACAAATGGAGCCCCCGTCCCCCAGGTTGAGGCGGGGGCAGTGGACGCAAAAATGCATGATTTACCTATGTCACCAGGAGAGCTATCTACTGATGTGTGTAGTAATTTGATTCTTATAAATTCATTATAAGCTTACTGTATTTTAGGTATCGTTTTTTTCTTGGTGTCCTAGCTTTTTGGCTCCTTTCTGGTTTCTTGTTTTTACCTTCCCCACTCCCGTTTCATAGCGTTGTCGTAATCAGTACTGTAATGGGGATTTTTCGATACGCTAAGTTACAAAATGTTGTTTCGTAAGTGGAAGAAATCGTCGAAAATGTATAGAATTTTAATTTACCTGAATTTGAATTCCATAATCTAAGTGAATTTGAATAAACATATTTGAAATATGTATAACTACAATTAGTTTGAATTTATTAACTTACGTTCTAAAATGAATTAACGTCCTGAAGATGTGTTTACTATGAATTCCTTGTATTCTACGATGAATGGTGTTTCACTTTTGCTTGTAAGTGACCAGGGCCGTATCCAGGATTTTCGGGGGGGAGTTACAAAAGGATTTTTTCTTGGGGAGGGGGTAAAAAACTTCAAAAAACGCATAAAATAACTGTTTATATTCATTTTGTTACGTTTTATGAGTCGGACAAACATTTCGGGGGGGGAGGGTTCAAACCCCCTACCCCTTCCTTCTGGATACGGCCTTCTAAGTTCCCATTATATTTTTTTTCCTTCGAAGGTAGGCAGAAAGCAACGCCTTTTTAGAAGTTACGGCGATATGCAGTGGGTGCCATTGGGGAGGGAGAAATCGCCCTCTAGATTTGAAGAATACCTCTTTTGTTATTTTCATTGAGGTGTGCTTTTTTGGGGGGTTTTCATGGAAAATAATTGCCCCCGCTAGATTTAGAAAAATATATTTTCTCCACTCTGCATTTTCTTGAATTGTGGCCCCTGACGAGATGTTTGAATTAATTCATTTTGTTGAATTACGTAGTTTAAACAAACAACGTTTTAGAATTATGTCTTCTATAATAGAAAACAAAATTAAGGAGTTACACACGTTAGACATCATGTCCACCAGTTGACGAGTGCCAAGCCTTGCGGAAAAGTGCTAAACGTTGTGCCACATATGGTGAAACTGTACCACACATGGCGGAAGTGTGCGGCACACGTGGAGCTCCGAGATGTACACCTTGTGGCGAAAAGTGGATAACCCCCCATGGAATAAGATTAAAAATTATCATTTTGGTTCAAGGATATGAGAGAAACGAAAGAAAAGTGGAGACAGTCGGTATCATTTTTACCCTTGATAAATAAGTTTAAGGGTAAAAATCCTGTAGCTATTTTTGGAATATTTTATTAAGGATATATCACTGTTTATATAATATACCAGTAAGTTTACCGCAGAGGATTTCTGGCTCTTCATTCTCGGTGAGAACAAAAAGCTCCTCCCGCTTATTTCTGCACTTATTGTCCACTTATTGGTTGAGCCGGCCAAGTGGTTTTGTCAGTACTTGTTCCGTAGGAGATTATTCTTTGTCTACCCGTGAAAAGATCTAATGCCGCTTATGTTTATATCTGCAAAAACGTTCTCTGGAGCACTCGCACCTCGGTCCGGGTTTTTATAATGGGTGAGATAGGGAAAGATCATACTGGATAATTATATAAACTGTAGGATATATCAAGTATTATCAAGCTTATTGAAATGTTTCCGGTGGAATTCAATTTAATTTTTTACAATTATTAACTACGGGAAAAACCCTAGATTACGACAGAAAACCTAAAACCCTAGATAGTTGTGAATAAAGCAATATCTGTGTTGAGAGTTGAGAGCAGGGTTGCCACCTGGTGAAAAAAATGCATTAGATTTTAATAATTTTATGGTTATTTTAATGATTTTCTTCAATAACCTAGTAATTTAGGTGCTGATTTAGTGATTTTTTGTTTATGCAATATAAAATATCACTAGAAAAGTGATAAGTCACTAGGGGTGGCAACCATGGTTGAGAGATAATAATGACTGCATTAGCAGTCAAATCTCTATCTGTTTTTTTCTTGCAAATACATAAGCTCACGGTTTTTTGAACCCATCATAGGAGGCACAGTTTCTAGATCTCGTCATAGGCAGACATTTGTTTTCAAATCATCGTATTAAAATTATGAAATGGTACCCCCACTCCCCGGAAAAGAGGGAAAGACCGCCAACAAATTTTCACTACTCTATCATATTGTCTATATTCACAATTCCCTGCAGTTTATGTCATGTTTTCATTAATCACATTTAAATCACCCGACTAAAATTATTCCCCCCCTCCCCAAAAAAATGAAGAAAATGGCCGTGATTTTCAATCACAATGAATTGAAATATTAAGTAGGCTTATGTTGTGGTCATATGTAGGGTAGTTTATGGTTTTTTAAGTTTCAGTGTTGCTTTATATCTCGATTTGAAAAAAACCTTTTTTAATATTTGAAATATTTTTTAAATTTAGACTGTTCTCCCCCAGAAAAGAAACGGCCCCGGTTTTCAGTACTGTGTTTTCAATCACAATTAATTGCAATTTTTGGTATGTAGGGCCAATATATTAGATAATTTGTACTCTTTTAAGTTTCGTAGTTGCTATATACCTTAGTTTGAAAAAAACTTGTTTTTTTATGTATATTTGGCAGTTTTTTAAATTGTGACAGCCACTCCCCCCTAAAAAATAGAAATGGCATGGCCTTCCATACTTTGTTTTCAATCACAATTAGTTGAACTTTGTTCGTGCCTTGTCAATGTTGTTTAAATCCACAGATTAGTAGTACCACAGGATTCTTATGGTTGCATTTTTGCCAATCTACTAGTACTACTACTACTGCTAACAACTCATTGTAACACCAAGGCGTCTGAGGCCAACACAGCTATGCACGCTCCTCCTCCATCCGAATTATTTCGCCAATTTGTCCAACTAAGAAATTAATACCGGTCTCTATTTCAAAACAAATTGACATTCCTCGTTCCATTTTATGGAAAATGCTTTTATGTTCTGCGTAGTACCCTTCACGCTTAACAGTACCGCTGCTATTTCGCAAGTAGAATTATTTCACACTGCAGTCCACAAGTAGTACCGTATTTCAGTACTCCACAAGTTCTGGCCTTGGCGAGCAGTGGCGTAATTTCGTCAAAATCCTGGGGGGGGGGGCAAAGTTGGTTCCAATTTTCCCAAATCAAGTGAAAATGACATTACTAACAAAAAAATAAGCTATTTGGTACCATAAAGGTACTATTTAGTACTATTAAAGTACTATAAAGGTACTTTATAGTACTATATAAAGGAAAATATGTACAAAAAACTGATCTGTTTCTGTTGATGCTTGAATTATGCAGGATTATCTTAGTTTTGACAAAAATTTGAAATAAACTAAATTTCAGCTTGGGGGGCCAAACTGGGGTGGGGGAGAAACCGAGGTCTGGGAGGGGTAGTTGCCCCTCCCCCCCGCCTCTGCGCCATAGCAAATTACGCCTTTGTTGGTGAGACCGATGAATTAAAAATGTCTCCCTTTAATTCTCATGAATCTTACTCTTTGACGAACAATCTTCTTATTTTTACTGTGCACGATGCAAAATTTTGCCCCCTCTCCCACTGGAGGTGGCCCTGATTAAGGAAAAAAAAATTAAGGGCACAAAATAAAAATGTATTCTAATTAATTTTGTTTTTAATTGGGTTTTTGGATTTCAGGATGAAAAAGATCTCTCGGGAGCCGATGCAGAAGGAGTCTGGAGTCCCGACATTGAGCAGAGTTTTCAGGAGGCACTAGCTATTTATCCACCTTGCGGACGACGGAAGATTATTCTATCGGACGAGGGGAAGATGTACGGTACGTCTTTTTTATACGTTTTAATTCAACCTCGCCTGTTTATGTCCTGCAAGGCCTAAGTAAAGGAAATCCATGCAAAATATATATACGCCTGACCTTGTACTTGCTTAAGCATGGAAGTTCAGCCTGACACAGGGGCGTAGCTCCAGCATTTTTATTGGGAGAGGGGCAAGAGGGTCTTCATCCGGAGAGTCAAGTGGCATGTGCTATATAATAATTTTTCTCCAAATTATTGGGAGGGTGCATCTGTCCCCCTCCGAAGCGACGCTCCTGGCCAGAAATACATGTGAACGCTACTCTCAAGTGCAGATGGTAAATAAAGGCAAAAGAGGATTTCTGATTTATAAAATTCAAAATCCTGGACACAGAGTTTGCGATTCTAGAAATGAATACTTACCTTCAATTTATTGCACCCAAGCGCCAAATTTTACACTTGGCGCTGCCCGAATATTGCCCGAACAGCAATTGTCCGAATATTGATATCTGGACGTATACTTATCAAGAGATGCAAGTCAAACTAGATGTGCATCTGAACGCCGCTTTAGGGGATCAAGTCCTCAAATAATTGAATATTCGTTTACAAGACAGGCCTTCTCCAAGGGCCCCCCTCCCCCAAGATTTTGTTCGACCTGTAAAAAAGGAGCAAAATGCATTTAAACAAATTTTTGCTGTGTTTTGAATAGCTTTTGGTACTTACGTGTTGTAGCGACCACACTGTTGATCTGAGTAAAACCGGTTTCTCTGTCTGCACTCATAGATAATTAGCTTAGTTTTAGTAAGATAAAATGCTATGCAGGTATATTTTAATTAAATATCTAATTAAAAGTTGGTTAGGTATTTAATATAATGCGTTCTGAAAGGCCTGCTTTCCATAATTCTCTGTTGTAGTTCCATAATTCTGCTACTAAAGTAATTATATTTTCATCATATTTGGTATATTTAATTAGGATTAACCTAACTTCACTTATTGGGTCTGGTCGCTATAAGACGTAAGACCATGCTTTTTATTGTGAACCCCCCGCTCCCACTCTGAACGGAAATAAAACCCCGATCGAAAATTCTATATACGTTTTTGTTTGCAGGTATGGAATTAATCTTATACAGGTAATCTTGTGGATATTGGTTAATTTGAAATTGAGATGGGTGTGGTCTCACCATGAAGTTTTTAAGTGTCAGATTTTGTGATTCTCACCAATGCTTCCATTTTTAGTCTTGGAAAAATTAACATCTCGGAGTAGCATTTACTTTGAAAAAAAAAACTGTAAAACGACAAATTGATCTTCAAATCAATTTCTATTGATTTGAACAATGGATTAAATCAGTTTCATTATAAGAAATACTTAAAAAAAGAAACAAGATAATTGGGCTATTTTATTAGTTTATAATAAGAATATAAAAGTAAGTAAAGAAAAAATTAAAAAAATGAATATTAACAAGATTAAAAATTAACACATTCACTATACTATAAAAAATGAAAAATAATGAAAAGACAAGTAAACTGCAGTAAAATCAAAAGAGAAATAAATCAAAAAAAAAAACAAGGTAAAAATAAAGAAAGTGACAAAAAAGTAACGAAAAAAAGACAATAAGACAAGAAGGCTGTGTTGTTAGTTTACAATAAAGATATGAAAGTAAATTGAGTTAAATGAATACAACATGAATATTAGGAACGTAAGAATACATGAATATAAGATTAAATAATCAATGTATAAAATATAATATAAAAGTAAAATAAACAAGATTAATGAAAAGGCAGTTAGACGGAAGTATAATCAACCTCGAGTTAAACTATAAATAAAAAAATATCTGAAGAGAGTATATCACTGCATATTCTTTTTTAATCGTAATCAACATTTTTAAAAGGAAAGTAACGCGAAAGACTATTTATGAGAAATTGTATTTCTTTATATTTAATATTTAGTTAGTTCTGTATTTTTTTGTGTAGATTGTTATCATGCTTCATTCAAGCTTATGATAATTTCCCAATTTTGTTAATTAGCTCAAGAGACCTATTATTTTGTTAACCTTTCATAAATTATCTCCAAATAAAGAAATCTTGTCACCACGAGAAATTCCTTTCAAGCGAAAAAATCTAGAAAATAATCAAAAGATTTTTCTGGACGGGGAATCTACACTAAGCTTCGAACAAGGTTAGATTTTAATAAATGCTTTCTCTCCCTTGAAAATTTCACATTAGAGGTTTCTTTTGGACCAGCGCACATTTCCAGGCGTCTGAACCAAGTCAAAGAATCGTATGGGGGAAATATTGGTGGGGTTTCTCTGCCGAGTAACGTTTAAAGATATCCTCAGATAAGTAATATCCCAGTTATTTATGGATAAAAGGGATATCCCGAGAGACTTTCGCTTGACTTGACTTGAGATATTAAACACGAATCTAAAGTATGGCCAAGGACGTCATTAGAGCGCAATTTCCTTTCTTATAGGTAGGTTGAGGGGTAAAAATATCTTACGTGTTACAGAGCGGTATTTTAGTAAAATATTAAAATGTAATAATATGGACAGTTATCCTGAACGAATCGAATCCTACTCATAAAAAAAATCAGAAGGGCAGTTTTGCTCTCAGGGGTTTCAATTCATTAAAATGACTTGGAGTAGGGGGAAATTTTTTCATATTTTTAAATAAAGACACATCCGAAAGGCATTTTTAAATGCCTTTCGGACAGGAAGGAGTGGGACTTTTGTATTGTTTTATTTTTTTTCAAGGAAAATGCTAAAAAGCTATTTTTTCCAAATTTAGGGGGGTCAGTTGCCTCCTGAATTGTCCCCCCCCGCCCCCTAATTGGTGCCCTACCTAAAATTGAGCATGGAAACCTTCCTTTCGCCTTTTTTTCTCCTCCAATTAGGAAACCCCCCTTCCAAAAGCTTAGAACCATTTTCTCGTAACCCAAACTTTGAACACCTTATAGGCTTTATGTAAACTCAAATTCCGGAATTCAGACATAATTTTATATTCAAATTTAATTGAATTTAATTTTATATTTGAATTTATTTTCAAATTATATGGAGAATTTAATATTCGAAAATATTCCAGAAAGATAACAGGTCAATAAAATTTTTGGAGCCGGAAATCGTGCTTCGTTGTGTTTCCATAGATTCATTGCCTGAAATGATTCCAGATAATATAGAAAAATATTGCAATACCCGAGGGGTCGTCATCCTTAGAAATCACGTACACAAGATGGCGAGTGCCAAGCATGGTAGAACTGTGCCAACCATCGTGGACTGTACCACATGTGGTGGAACTGTGTGGCGCAAGTGGCGCTCCAAGATATACACCAGGTGGCGGAAAGTAAGTGACTTCTTGGCAATACCTGAGCTGGTAAACATCCAACGAAATCTAACAAGAATGGTTGAGATCATAGTTGGTAAAAGAAAGGGGGACCTAAATAGTCCGTCTTGTATGCTTTAAAAGGCTTAGAAAAGCATTGTTGGTGGCATGGACGTGCAAAGAACGTGCTGTTGGTAGTATATCATAAATCAGCACATCAATGGGTTTTCTAGGGCGCGTAATTTAAAAAATACTATTAGTTTATCCAATCATCTTAGTTTTTTCGTCATGAGTTTATAAACTGGATTTTTGGCAAAATTCGGAGGTTTTCCGAATTCGGAGGTTTTGACAAAATTCGAAGGTTTTCCGAATTCGGAGGTTTTGGAAAAATTCGGAGGTTTTCCACTTTAATTTTTTTATAGTCTAAAGTAAGCTTTTGTCTTAAATTCCAAACAGAATTTTTTTTTTGTATCACCCACAGTCTTTGCGAAGAATTCGTCAGGATTTTGTTGGTTTGAAATCATGCAACATCATTCAAGAAAATCCTAAAAAGTCATTACAGGAAAATAAATGCCAAAAAATGAAAATAAGAAAATGCCAAAAAATTAGAAAAAGACGAAAGACATTACATAATGCTAAACATGATTCTGCTTCAGCTTTGAATTCACCCAAGACACGGCATTATAAGATAATGCAATTTAAAAAATGTCATGTACAAAGTAGGGGTGTATAACCTATTTGAATTTTGAAACGAACAATAATTGCCATCATGCTTTTATTATAAAGAAGTAGCTGGTCTCGTCCATCTTCAACGATGTTACGCCTATCCATTAAGAAGCCTTATTCAATTGGGATTTTTAGATCGATTTTTATCCTGGAAATAGTTTGCAGCAATCCTGTGGGATTCCATAAAAGGCGTAAAAATTACTTGCTATTCTCAAACAAAAGAGCTCTATTACTATATACAATATTAGGAAGGAATTGAATAGGGGCCATACCCCCTGGGAAGAGTAAATTATGTGATCTATTGAGGCTTCTCACTTGCTTGGTGTTGATAATGAGTCATCAATCACTCAAGTGTGACGGTGATTTAGCTAATGCTTAGATGTGAGATCGCGAGGAGGTCTCATTAGATTACCGTAAATACTTTTGAATTACAGGTCATTTTAAGATGCAGTTATCCATAAGCGTGTGTACGCTACAGTCTAAAACCCCAGAGGCTGAATTTTCTTTGTCTCAGATGTAGGCTAAACGACCTCGCTCCCCCCGACCACGGGTCTTATTCTACCTACCTTTGCCCCCTCGTCTTCAGTTTTAGTCTGTTGTCAGGTGCCCACGACCTGACAAGTTTTATAACATACGGTTGCTGAGTTCAAATACTTGAATTCCTCTATGTTTGGACAAAATCTGCCCCCCCCCCCCCCCACAAAAAAAACCTTGCTTGTGAGATAAATTACACTACTACTAACAACTTGTCGCAACATAAAACCTTCTAAATTCCTGTTCCCTTTAAATCCTTTCCTAGAATATCTTCCAACCAGGGTAGCCACCTGTAGCACGAGAGTGCTATTTTAACACTATTTCATTATGTGTAGCACTGTTGCACTGCTCAGGGTTGCCAGGTGTAGCAAGAAAGTGATTTTCTCAATATTACAATCAATTTTTTGACTAGCACCAGAAATCGCGGTGTAGCATGCAAATTTGCGCAATTGTGGCACTTTAGGAATTTACCGTGGTGGCAACTCTGTTTGCAATTACATTCGAAGACGTATTGCTTTTCATTTGTGGGCGTCTTCCATAGATTGAGGAAGATATGCTAGTTATTCTTTCTGAGACATTTCCAAAAAGAAAAACTTACAGGAGGAAGTCTAATGCTTTGAATCCTTCAAAGTGAAGAGAAAAAGAGCGATTACTTTCTTATGGTTTTATAATAAAAATGTGTTTGTATTTCATTGGTTTACATCCGTGACGTATTTTAGCAAGCCAATTGCATTATTCAGTATCTCTGGAGAGACAAAGGACCCCATCTTTTTAAGGCCTGATTTGTTTTAATGTACATTTTCAGATTAACTGCATATTGAGATAACTGAGAAATACACATAATCCGAAATTCATCCCGAATATGATATTCATCTGAGTTGCAAATGAACTTTACCCCCCATCTCCCTAATGGTCAAATATAGACTAAATTATATATATGCACTGAAGTTTTATACATAACTCTTTATCAAACGGATTTAATGGTTTACTAAGACCACAGTTCATATAATTATCCAGTATGATCATCCCTATCTCACCCATTATAAAAACCCGGACCGGGGTGCAAGTGCTCCAGAGAACGTAGAAACATAAGCGGCGTCAGATCTTTTCACGGGTAGACAAGTCAGACGCGAAACAATCGGAAACAAGTGGAAACCCGCTATTACGAATAATGCACTTTGCGCGAAACAATCGGAAACAAGTGGAAACCCGCTATTAATAACTGCACGAAGAAGTGGGAGGAGCTTTTTGTTCGCACCGAGAACGAAGACCAGAAATGATCTGCGATAAGCTTACTGGATAATTATATGAACTGTGACTAAGACAATTTAGGGTACTTTCTCATTATCCGGGCCTCTCTAAAAAGTCAGGTTTGGTTAATGCTAATGAAATAAAATTAAATTGTATGAATATAAAATAGTTTAGAAACAAATTTGGGCTATATATTTGCACATTAGGGGGGGGGGGCTAAAGCGTTGCATATATTAAATACATAACCTAACCTAACCTAAGTACCTGCCCCCCCCTAAAATCCAAAAAAACACAGTTTAATATCGTATACGCAATGAAAACCTTACTATCATTGCGAGTCTATAGTGTTTAAGCCGAGAGGCCCTGATAATGTGAAAGTACCGAATTTAGTGTATATGTTACCGTGAATGTCCAAAATCTGGTTAATGTTGACGTTCACCGGTGACTGTCCGAAATTCCTTTTTCTCTGCTTGGATTCAGTTAGCTGGAGTCAGATTTTTCAGTCTTATGCAAGCTATGACGGTAAAAGTTATAAGTTAGGTTAGATTATGTTAGTTTAGGCTAGGTTAGATTAAGTTAGATTAGTTTAGGTTAAATTCGGTACTAAATATTAGAAACGGGTTAAAAACCTAATTTAAGCTAGTCTAACTCCCCACATAACCTCATCAGACCAAATCTAGTCTAACCAAATCTGTCATCATTAAACCTTCTATTAAATTGGAAAAGTTGACTGGCAACGCTGACTAAATCGAAGGAGAAAAAAAGGCATTTCGGACATTCACCGGTGAATGTCGACATTCACCAAACTGCGGACATTCACGGTAACACATATACAATTCAGTTTATATATCTGACCATTAGGAGGGGGATGCAAAAATTTATTGGTGATGCAAATGGATGCTATTGTTTGGAATCAGGATGAAATTCTGATTCTAAAAATATATCTATTTCTTAACTATCTCAATTTTCCTTTCGAGATTATGAATGAATGAAAAGGACGAAAATTTTTGAGTCACATGACTTTACTAGTAAATTATCTGTTCCCCTCTGCTAGAAGTACAGCCTTAGCTGTTCTTCAGCAAAATACAGTATCAACGGTTTTTTTGTTTACCCTGCCAATTCTAAAAATGTGTTGGATCAGGTGTTGCCAATGTGTTGCCATTCGTGCTTGCATATAAGAGCAAGAGGGGATCTTGCCCTAAAATTGGCACGAGAATCCAAGCACGGACGAAAAAGTTAAAAAAAAAGATAATCTACAATTGCCTATCTTGGCAGCTCCCAACAAGGCCGTATCCAGGGGGAAGTGGGTTTGACACCTCCCACTGAGAAATTTTTGTCCGACTTGTGAAAACATAACAATAATGTATTTAAACAAATTTTCGATGCGTTTTTGAGTTTCTTTTTGTAACCCCCCGGAAAAATAGGCCCCCAAGCATTAATGCTGGATGCGCCTTTGCCTATCTCCAGCTCTGAAAACGACCGTCTAACGTTTTACAACGGGTATCCGAAGCAATTGTTTCTCATTGTGCACACGTCCGCACCAAACAGCCAGCAGGTTTCCGATCTTCGCAAGAGCATACGATACTTTGTTTTTCAAGGAGGCACACTTGTGCCTCTATAAAGAGGCGACCCACCACAATGTTAAGCGTTTTCAGGTCCTAGAGGTCGCAGAGAGACGGTAATCGCATTTTGTAGCCCAAGCTCAAACTAAGAAACTTGCAAAGTTTCATCTTCATCCGACTTTATCTTCATGGGGTAAACTGGGCCGGAAGTTTGGACCCTCCCACCACAGCCCTCCTTTAACGTTGTCCGATTGGGCTGAAATTTAGACGTTAAGCTTTCCTAGGGCCAAGGAGCTTATCCTCGAAATTTCAGCTCAATATGATCACTCCTTCCCTGTTTTCAAAAACCAAATATAGCCACTTAAAATTAATCTCTTTTTTTTTTTGTTAGCCACGCCTACAGGCCACAGTTGGCAACGGATCCGGTTGAATGAGGACTCATTCGAAGCAGAATTCGACCTGTTAGGGCCTTTTGATATTTTCATACCGAAAAAATTATCCCCCGAATTTACATTTACGAAACACCTCGTTGTCCTAGATTAGCCCAGGTTAATTTTTCCCACCACAACCCCCCCTTTAACGTTGTCTGTTCGGGCTGAAATTTAGAGGATCAGCTTTTCTGGGGCCTGGGAGCTTATCCTCGAAATTTCAGCTCAATCTGATCACTCCTTCCCTGTTTTCCAAAAACCACATATCAAGATTTTTGGGAATTTGCTTGCGTCGAAAATACCTTCTATTTGCTAAACAACAATTACTATTGTGTTTGTATAGTCCAGCGGCTGAGACTTTAGACTTTCAGGCGGAAAACTCGGGTTCGATTCACCATCAGAGCAACTTTTTTATATACTTTGAAAAGAAACTCAGTTTCTTTTTTAAATTATTTGAAAAAAATTACGTTTTCTAAAGAGTTAAAGAGGCTGAGTTACAAGGTCGACCCTTAAAACGTACAGGGATTAGGAGGCACAGTTGGGGGGCTGTTAAAGAGGCTGAGTCACAAGTTCGAACCTTAAAACGTACAGGGATTAGGAGGCACCCTGTACGACGTGATTTGAGTATTCAGGAATTAAAAGCCTTAACACAAGAATGTTCAAGAGCGGGGGGTTTGGGGGCGGCAGCCCCCCAACTTTAACTCCTGACACGATCAGCTAACAGTTAGTCAAGCAATAATAAGTAATAAACTGTACAAAAACGTGCAGAAATTATTTGAAAAAAACTACGTTTTCTAAAGAGTTAAAGAGGCTGAGTTACAAGGTCGAACCTTAAAACGTACAGGGATTAGGAGGCACAGTTGGGGCTGCCGCCCCCAAACCCCCGCTTTCGCAGCCTTTAAATATAAAAAAAATTTCTTTAAACTGAAAGTAAGGAGCGACATTAAAACTTAAAACGAACAGAAATTATTCCGTATATGAAAGAGGCTGTGCCCTCCTCAACGCCTCGCTCTTTACGCTAAAGTTTTTATTGTTTAAAAAAAGAGTTGTGAGAAAGTCAAACTTTAGCGTAAAGAGCGAGGCGTTGAGGAGGGCACAGCCTCTTTCATATACGGAATAATTTCTGTTCGTTTTAAGTTTTAATGTCGCTCCTTACTTTCAGTTTAAAGAAATTTTTTTTTATATTTAAAGGCTGCGAAAGCGGGGGTTTGGGGCGGCAGCCCCCAACTGTGCCTCCTAATCCCTGTACGTTTTAAGGTTCGACCTTGTAACTCAGCCTCTTTAACTCTTTAGAAAACGTAGTTTTTTTCAAATAATAATCCTATAGACCAACAGGATGTTGGCTAATGCGTTTGTAAAAAAATTAATTTATTTTAGATTTGGTTAAAAAAAGGTCTTCTTACTACCATTCTCCTCCCTTCGGAAACGATATCTTGGGTATCGGCCTCCTATAAAGCATATTACTTGCCACGCCCATATATGCTATGGAATTGGACTGATCAGAAGTTCAACTGGAAATACCAGTCTTTTTTTCCAAAAACAGGAAAACTCATACGGATGAAAGAAACAGAACAAGCGTCATATCAAAGATTGCTAATTTACTTAACGAAAGTAAATAATAGTTATTTGCTTTTGATTTAAGAATGTCAATCAAAATTTCTATTTTCGCGATAAGGAAAATCGCTTAAATGATGTCATTTTGGTTCGGCTACTGAATGATAAGATTTATGATTTTGTTGTGTCTGTATTTCGTAAAATTGGACAGTTACAGTCTCGATAATCTTTTTTGTGTGTGTGTTCTACTTCCAGGCACGTACATAGAGAAACCATGAGCCTTGCCCATCTCCGAAATATCAACTTTTTTTTATGATTTTGCGTTTTTTGACATAGTTCAATTGATTCTGCCTTTTCTAGTTCACGTCTAGAAATGCTACACTTCCCCCCAACATACATTCCTATATACATACCCGTCTACTTTTTATGGTTTCCTAATTTGAGAGTAACCAACAACAGGCGGGAGAAATGTAGGCCATGGAAATGAAATCCTTTTGGTTCTGGCCAAGGGGGTTGAACCCCCTCCCCTAAATGTTTCCTTAACTCGTAAAAACGTAACAAGAATGAATATAAACCAATTTAAGACGCGTCAAAAAAATTGACCCCCCCCCCCGAAAATAATCCTGGATACGTCCCTGGTCCGTGCCTCCAAAGGATCCAGGCAGGGTTCATTGTATTTTACTTTTTTTTCTTTTTTGAACTATTCTTGCCAAGGCCGTATCAAGGGGGTGGGGTTAGGGGGTTTGAACCCCCCCCCCCACCACCACCACCGAAATTTTTGTCCGTCTCATAAAAACGTAACAAAAATGACTATAAATAAATTGTGTAGGTTTTTTGTAAACCACCCCATCCCCCCAAAAAAACAATACTTTTGTAAAATTTCTCCCCCCCAAAAAAATTCTGGATACGGCCCTGATTCTTGCGTTCTTATCACACAGTATGCCAAGCTAGATTACACACGAAATTTGACCGTGTGAGACTGTGTACCTTTTCCCATATCGTTCAAAAACAAATCGAGGGGTCGCCCATACTCCACTACCTGTTGCACATCTCAGAGCGGTAATTTCCCTATAAGCACCATATTTTGATGGTGCGACTCTGCGCTATTCATGTCAATCTTGCCAATATGGGTGACCCACTTTTGCGCCACGTGCCACATGGCACCTGGTATGCACTATTTTGAAAAGTAAGTAGGCCCTACAAACAAATTTGACCAGTTCTTTATGTCAAGACCTGTTGAAGTCCCGATTTAAAATTTACAACTTTGAGATATAATTTAGCCATAACATTAAACTTTTCTCTAATTCGCTCTTACGGATTTTTCCTCTAAAAATAAGCTTATTAGTAACCGTGAAAGAAAATAAAGACAATTGACGCCTCTGATTATAAATGGTAGTTAAGGATTCTTGAGATTTATCTTGTTCACCATCTGGTATACATATTCTAGGTTCTTTGGATTCCAGAATGCCTGGAATTCCTGGAAGTTAAGAGGTTGCTCTCTGTAAAGAATCTCTTTTTAGTTATTTACCTGTTGGAAATTACTTGGAATGTCTATGCTAGATTTCCTAACAAAGAAAATTGGGTTCTTTTTTTTTGTATTTATCTTGAGTTACTTTCGTTTTCATGAGTTACTGTCGTTTCGTTGCACGTCATTGAATCTGATTTTAACGAAACCATTTTAAATTGTTTGTTGAAGTAGACTAATGAAATTAAAGCAAACTTATGGTTAGTGAACGATATTTGGGAGGTGGCATCAAAGTGGGTTGGTTCCAAAAAAGGAAACTACGCAGGGGTCACCTTTACCAAACCCCGAAATCCAGTTTATGAATTTCTTGACACTTCCTATTCAAATTATCAAATAAGTTTTCTTTATTAATCCCCCCCCCCAGAAAAAAATGGGTACGTGTCGGTCACAATAGACAACATTTTGTTAGGTATGCATTTTTTTTTGTTCTAATTGTGAATGGTCAATAAATAATTTTAAAACCAGTTCGCTATAATTCAAACTAAAACTCTTCTACAAAAACTGAGAACAATAAACATGACCAAAGCCAGGTGGGTTTGGTCAAGTATTTCCAGGCCCCTTCATTAACTGTTAAAATATATCAGTCAAATGTTTATTAGGACTTTGCCCATAAAAGTACTGAAATATGTTAAATTTTAGCTAATTAGGGTATCGGTACTTTACAATTGTCAAAAATGGACCGCATCCCTTTGGGAATCGAAGTCTAGTGTCTTACAAAGGGTCCTGTAGCCAGATTTTGTTTCTGTGATTTTTACCTTCGGGTCACGAGGGAGTGGCGTGTGGCGAGGAAAAAGTGGCTCCCTGAACGTCCGCAGTGTTCCCTCCAAATGAGCGAACACACAAAAAGTTGAAGTGATTAGCATTGGAAAAGAGAGCCCTCCTCTATGCCCTAGATAACGATGCTTTTAAGAGAGATAACTGTGCTATTTCTTATTGTTAAAAAGCGGGATCTATTCCATTGGTGTATTTTTGGACGTATTTCGTAAGCAAATCTTATTTTCTCTTAAGTGCATCCCAAAAAGGGAAATCAGATAAAATCACCTTTTTGACCCGTTGTTGCTTCGTAGTTGGTGATCATTGGTTTGTGATCATTTTTCTTCATTTGATATTTTAAGATTAGATTAGTGTTTTTTTTGTTTTTTTTTCCATTTGAGGCTTTAAGATTAGATTAGTTGGGTTTTTTTTTGTGTGTTTTTCGATGCTTTGTAGTTTTAGTTTATAGAGTGAAATACCTTGTTGGGTTTACTCACGAATAAATACTTACTTACATACTTACCCGTTGTTGCTGCGTCGAGTTTTAAGTGACAAAAATGGCAAAACACCTAATAGGTTCTTTTGTACGAAATTTTAAGCCAGTAAAAAGACAGGATTTCTTTTTGTCACAACGTTCTTACATGTAAACTCTCTGTATCTCTCCCTTTTATGCTGCTTGTAATAGCGTACTGTTATTTGATCATGGGCGCCTGAGTGCGCATATCACTGATAAGACTATAAAGGATTGCCCTATCTCCTTCATTATAAACATTTTAATTTGCGTGGCCAAACTATTCAGAACTGATTGGACAATCTTGCCGTAACTTCTAGAGCTTTGATAAGAGATTGGAAGAAACGACAAAAGACTAAAAGCTGACATACTTTCCCAGAAATCTTAGAACAACCATTTAGCTTCTCTGATTTTGTACCGGAAATAGAGATATACTTTTCAGTTTTAAAGGAACTTGTCATTAGAAAGTGCAAATTTTGTTTTTGCGATCCAAAGGAACAGTTTTCTTTTTAAAGTTTTGGAAAGGGCAGTCCCAAAAAACGTTCTAGCATTCCTGCTTGGGGAATGCCAAGAATCAGCTTAAAAGAAATCTCGTTTAATCATTTTCGCAGCTTTGGGAGTTCCTTGGAGTGCTACCTGCTTTGATTGAAAACCTTATTGACACAGTTTCACCGTCATGCCACAAATTCTCAATAATGCCACAAAAGTTGCCACAAATGTGGCAAAGTTATGCCAAAAATTCTCAATAGCTTCCAATGATAAACAGTCCCCTGGGAGACTTCGCTTATGTACCTTTTGTCTTTGAGGTGGTCAGATGACGTCGAGACGTAAAAGGATTTTTAAAAGCGCTTACAAGCTTTTGATTGGACAGGTTGCAGCATGCTCACCTAGGTGCTAACAAGTATGGAAGGAGTGGATGACTGTTATGGAGGGGCACTGGCTCTAGAAATATGGGACAGTTTCGCTAAGAAGTTGTTGTTTCGGTTACTATGGGCCGTAGTTCACTCTTTACTAGGTTGGAATTACTGGCGCAACCATGATTAAGGATTTTTCAAATAATTATTAACTGACGGATATAGATATGTAGCAGATAAACAAAAGCACTGTACACAATAAGCATAGGATTTATGTATTTAGAACACAAACGTTTACAACGTAGTAAATATGTTGCGCAAGTGCTTGCGCAGAATTAAGCGCAACTCAAATTGAAACGAATAAATTACGTCATTCACCCATACAAAAAAAAACCACACACACTACAAAAAACCTGTTCACTTGTTTATATAGGTGATATATTTATTACTTCATCGAATTAAAATGGTCCTAAAAATGGTATGGAGCTTAAAATGACAATCCTTTATTCAGGTTCCTCTAAAAGTAAAAGTGGCCAGGAAAGGGTAGGAATGCGAAATTTCCTGGGATGTCATTGGGTAGTGGAAGAGTAAGGTTACAACCCGGAACTAAAACCGTCCCAGCAGGGGTGCATCCAGGATATTTGTTTTGGGGGGTTACAATATAAAACTTTAAAAACGCATCAAAAATTGCTTATATACACTTTTCTGACGTTTTACGAGCTGGACTAACGTTTCTTGAGGGGGGGGGGGTCAACCCCCTGAAATGATATGGTGTGAAAGTCTGTTTGCATTTTAGCTTCAAGACTTCAACGGATGAAGGGTCTTAGTAAGTTATTCATCAACCGTAGATATGAACTTTTCAGCTGATTTTTTTGCGCAACTTTTTTACAACAAAAATTCTATACAACCCTGGCTTTACGACTAGATATCAAGCAAATCCTGTCAAAGTCTTTGGTTCTGAGCTACCAAAAAGTCTCCTTTTGTGTGTTTTTTTTTAGCCAATATCTTGAATTGTTGGTGTGTTAAATTGAAAGTCTGTTTGCATTTTGGCTTAAAGACTCCAACGGACGAAGGGTCTTTTAGTACTCATTCATCAAACTGAGATCAAAATTGAGGGCCTGATCCAGCTACTAAATCAGAAGAGGTCAAAATCAAACTCCCTGTTAGGTCAAGAGCTTGTTGTTCAGGTGATTGACTTTCAAATTTATCTAATCGATCAATGATGTTCTGGCCTATTGAAAGGTATTATTTTCCAAGGTCTGCCCATTAACGACTTCGACTCCCTACCCGCTATAAGGGCTTATCTGGCCACAGGTATCTATTAAATTATTTTCGTGACTAGAAGGAGGTAAAAACAAAGCTGAGGAATGTGCTCCCCACCCCCTACCTGTCTGATTTCGTTTTGATTGGATGGCGAAAGTATTTTTGATGAAAGGAAACCTTTTTGTTGTTGTCTTTTAAGGCCACCGCCTGGATTGACAGGTGCTAACAAAAAGTAAAACCACCTTCCCAGTCAGAAATGACAATTTTAATTTTAGCCTATTTTAATTAGGACAAGATTGCGTTTTTCTGCAGTAAGCCCACATGGAACATGAAATCTAATCACGGATAAGTAGTGGAGTAAATCGAAAGACATTTTTTGTTTTCAGCATTATCAAATTGACCTGTCTGCAATATTCCGGGTACGAATTGGAAGACCAGTTTTAATTTCAGGGAGCGTTAGGGGGGAGTAAGTGGACCTCAATTTTGGCTTGGAGGATTGGATGGAAAAGGGGGAGATAACAGTCAAGGAAAGTTTTCACATCAACTATGAAGTTGACGTGGTGCATTGGAAATGATATGTTGCGGTGCATAAGAGGAAGAACTTTTTTGTCCCTTCAAAAGGCAAAGAAAACGAAGTAAATTTAGAGGTGTATTTCCCTTGAAGGATTAATATGAATTTCAGCTATCGAATGATAAAAAAATTCGCATTCCTGCGTTGGAAGATTATTCAAAAAACAGATGTGGAATGGAGATTCAAGCTTTGATCAAAAGTTAAGGGCGCTATCAGATTTCATTCTACATATCTGATTTTTCTATGTTAAGGGGTTAAGTTATGTTGCATAACCTTTCACACTTACGCAAGTCCTTTCACACTAGGGTAGCGAAAAGATCTATAAAACCATCATAATCATCGTCTAAAATCATCACAATCATCATGAGCAAACCATTCAAAAAAAAATTTGGGATGGAAATGAAGATTCAAGCGTGAAAGATTTTCTAGGAAATGTTTATTAATTTATTTATAAACTTTACTAATTGCTCACCTAGGATGATATTTTATAGCTGCTATTTTTACTTTTCAATAATATAACATAAACTTACATAACATAAAACTCTAAGTTTAGCTCGAATCTATTTAGCACTGCTTACGTTACGTGCAAATTCTGCTCCGTGGGAGTGCAGAATGTAACGTAAAATCTTAAGCTATGCTACAATGTCAAGTTCAAATCTCCGTTAATATGCGCCTTTTTTTTTTAATTCCTTGGAATTGTGACTTGGAGGATGGGTCGGAGAGGGAGGGATAACAGTCAAGAAAATTTGTTTCATAAACTCTGAAGTTGGTGTGATGCATTCGAAATAACTTGGTGCGGTGAATATAGAGAAACATTTGATAAGGCGAAAAGACGCCAACGGCTTTCACACTTATACGTACTTTTCTATGTTAAGTGACCAATTTACGTTACGTTAAGTATAACCTCTCATAGTTAAACAATGATTGCATGTTGTAACGTAAAGTCTTTTAAGTTATGCTAGTGCGAAAGGTTCTGCGGTGTGGTGTGAAAACACTATAAAGAACTTCGTTAATGTGTTCACAAATATGTTTTCTAAAATGTCCTTGAAAAGGGCGGCTTCAATCCAATCCCAGGCAGAATCCCCCCTTATCCCACTTGTTTGCTCATAGATATCAAACGATATGTTTCTCTTGTCAGTTTGATCTCAATGAAGGAGAATAGGGAAAGTCCATGATAAATCTGAAGGAGAATAATAGCGGCACCTCGCGAGGGTTCTTGTGAATACTGAAACAGAGCCTGAGGTGAATAACACCTGTGATACACAGTACACAACCTTTGATAAAAGATTAGATATACAAGTATGCACTCTTTAAACTAATCATAGAATTTAGTATATACAATATTTAGTTTATTCTACCATATATTAACGTTGCTTTGATGATTTATTTTTAATTTCGAATGCACCTTCAGAGCTTCGAACAGCCTCGACTCTTTAGCAGCCCAGAAAAGTATTTTGTTGTCATGTAGCCTATGTTGTAAATATTTTGTTTAATAATAAAAAAAAAAAACATAAAAAAAACAGACAATGCTAGACTGAAATTACTGCACTCAGGAAGTATTCCCGGTACTTTTCAATTAGCTGGTACTCACGCGAGAAGTCACGTTTGGTTAATGCTAATGAAATAAAACAAAATATGATGAAAACATAATAGTTTAGAAACAAATTTGTACTATATATTTGCGCATTAGGGGGTTGGGGGTAAAGCTTAGCATATTAAATATGTAACCTAACCTAAACTAGGTACCTTTCCCCCCTTAAACCCCAAAAAACAATAGTTTAAATACTAATATAGAATTTAGTATATACAATATTTAGTTTATTCTACCATATATTAACGTTGCTTTGATGGTTTATTTTAAATTTGGAATGCACCTTCGGAGCTTCGAACAGCCTTGACTCTTTGGCGGCCCAGAAAAGTATTTTGTTGTCATGTATGTTGTAAATATTTTGTTTAATAATAATAAAAAAAAACATAAAGACAATGCTAGACTGAAATTGCTGCACTCAGGAAGTATTCCCGGTACTTTTCAATTAGCTGGTACCCACGCGAGAAGTCACGTTTGGTTAATGCTAATGAAATAAAACAAAATATGATGAAAACATAATAGTTTAGAAACAAATTTGTACTATATATTTGCGCATTAGGGGGTCGGGGGTAAAGCTTAGCATATTAAATATGTAACCTAACCTAAACTAGGTACCTTTCCTCCCCTAAACCTCAAAAAAACAATAGTTTAAATACTGTAAACGCAATGACAAACCACGTTTGGCTATCCAATTCTCTATTGACAGATACCTATTTGACTAGTTTCCTGTAGGATTTTCATATACAATATATCGCGTGGGTACCAGCTAATTGAGAAGTACCGTATTCCCTCCAAGATCTGTCAACAGGATTCCTTCAGGGAAATCATAAAAGGGTGAGTCTAAAAATGAGGCTTTAGGGCACCCCCTTGTCACTAGGTATAGGATTGAATCATAATTAAAAATATATCGTAAATATTGCTTATAGCTAGGGGTTGCCAATTCTATCCTGGTGTATATCTCAGAGTACAAGATTTTCCACCTCATACGGGACACTTTTGCCACGCCACACCTCTTCATGCCACGTATGGGAGACTGCGCCTCATGGCACACTTCTGCCGCATATGGTACACACCACCTGCTATACATAGCCTTTAAAAGTGTATAGCCCCTCTGCTGACGCCAAGAATTTTTTCTTGCTAGAAGAAAAACTCCTTAAGAACCGAAAAAAAAACATCTTGTGGGCTGCTTTTCATTTTATATTAAGTCTGAATTACGCATTCGAGATTTCTTTTGAAAATTATTTGAAGAATAGGTGTCTGTATTAGCCTACAGATATAGATATAAATTTGGGGGAAATATTTAAAGCATTATACAAACGTTCTACTTTTTTTTTTATTTAGATCAGCGGTTACCAGTTCAATTAATTTAATCAGGGGTGACATATTCATCCCCATTCTCGTTCCTAGAGCAACATGTTCTCTGGATAGACAATTTCGAGCGGAAAGATACTAAGCCTAATAATATCCATTAGGACCCCCTTTTCACCTGTTGGAATGTTTGACGCTCTTCTAGTCAACAAAAGAAATATATTGATTCGCCCCCTCCATACCAGAGGGAAAGCGTAAACGATTGGATTGTTGCCAGCTTCCTTATGTTGTTCTGTTTCTTTTGTGTTGGAGGAAAAAACGCCACGACACGAGCTTAGAGAGTAGTCTTTGTTCAATAACAGGGGGAAAAAATGTTTCATATTTCTCAATTAAGGTAACGGTAGTGAAATGGGGCAGTTGAAAAACCAAAATCAATTTTTTTTAGATTTATTTGATATCTTCTTACCGTTGTTTAGTAGCATTCAGCCGGGGCGGATCCAAAAGGGCTGCCCCGCTCCCCCCCCCCCCAAAAAAAAAAAATTCTGACGCCGTCATTTGTTTGATCTCTTTTTTACCCTTTTTTGAATAAACTTGTCAATTTGGTCAATCATTGGTGCCCTTTTCACATTGCCCCTCCCCCCATATTTTACTCTAGATCCGCCTTTGGCAATCAGAGCCTTTCATTGTTGATTACATTTTCTTTTTCGATTCGATTTTTAGTATACTATATTGCGCTTATTGCATTATTTTTTATGAATATTTATAACTTATTGTATATATATATATATATATATATATATATATATATATATATATATATATATATATATATATATATATATATATTTATATATATATATATATATATATATATATATATATATATATATATATATATATATATATATATATATATATATATATATATACAAGTCTGTGTTTATTCTAATTCCTGTTACTCCCTGGTGCAATCCAGGACTTAGTATCATGGGAAAAGGATTCCTAGTCGTTTTTGAAGCATTTCCTTTTATTTTACTTATTTATTTTAAGTCTAATTCTTACCATATCTGAAATTTTTGGAGAAAGATTCAATTGGAAAATTTACATCTACTCAATCTTATATTTACTTAACAAATCCCTGGGGTTTCGTCGAATCTATTTTTTTGAAAACGATATGTTTAGAAATGGCTGTTATTTATTGAAGACATCGATAAAAAACAGTTTTTTCTTCTGTTGATTTTAAAATTTTATAAATATGAAAAGCAAATTGTGTGCGTTGGTCAAGCTTTGCTGTCTTGAATTTTCATAGGCAAAATTGTAAGAGGATAAATAAACAAAAATCTAAAAAAATAATCCTCTAGCTTCTTGAAAGATTATCTGATATTTTCATTGAATTCTTAATGTGAATCTTTGTTGGAAGTCAGTTTTCAACTTTGTGACTGTTAAATCCATACGAAAAAAGCAAGCTTTATTTAGGCCGTAGGCTTGTAGGGCCAGCCTGTTGATCTGCCATTGTAGACTGGAAACAAAAAACAACGGATTTACGAATAGTCCTTACTATTCATAAGGAGTACACAGATAACGGAAACAGTAAAGGTTTTGTAACCTTTATTTTACACTTAATAATTAAACGAAAAAAATGATATTGAAGACTAAACGATATGCTAAATAAGGCATGTAAAGCAACAGCAAAAGAGCAAGAATAAAAAACATAAAAAAATAATAAAATGAAAACTATAAATGATTAATATATTCTAAACTTAATTTACCGGGCAAGATTTTATGTCGATGGATGCAACAAAGAAAAATTGCAGTCCAGAGGAGGCAAAAGATCTTTGATAGAGTGTGATTCCTGAAGGGGGATATGCTTGTTTCCTCTTAAGGAGGAAGACGATTTGGACAATTTTCTCTGCGCCTGGCTGGTGCTTTTGGATTTAAGGGGGAAATTTTTACATGGGATTCATTTGCTGCTTACATTCTTCACAATAGAAACCCAGCAGCAGCAACTCGAGTTGGCTGCAGAGTTGCAATAGCAAATCGAGCAACAGCAAAGCATATTGATAAAGATTTGGAAAGAAGGAAAGTTTATGCGATCCAGTCACTTTGTTTTTAGATTACGTGTTCTTTGCTTTGTATTTTTGTTTTTTAATTTGTTTTGGTAGTGATTTCCTTGTTTTGTATATATTTTTTGTGTATATGACCCAGGGCCGGATTCAGGATTTTTTCGGAGGAGGAGGACTTACAAAAGGTTTTTTGTGCGGGGGGGGGGCACAAAAAACTTAAAATCATATAAAAAATTGTTTATATTCATTTTTGTTACGTTTTTATGAACCGGACAATTATTTTTTTTTGGGGGGGGGGAGGGCAAACCACCAACCCCCCAGATACGGCCGTGATATGGCCCCTGGGCTATTGAAATACACTGCTGTGACTGAAATGCTGTGACTCATTAACTTCTTGATATTTTTACTGGGCTTGAAGTTTTACACAGGAACCAATCATATTTTAAAAAGGCGAAATTTTGACTGCCTTTTCTGGCAGAGGCTTAAGACACAATGAAATTGGCATACGAAAGCGCATCACAGGTGAAAACCAATTAAATAAAAAAAAAACAAAAAACACTTCATCACAGAATTACGGGAAAGTCATTAGAATTTTCTTTGATAGAGCCTTTTGTAGGACTGATTGAAGGTAAAGTTTTGAAGCATTTCATTTACGATGTGACGAATATATTATAATAGTGGCAGGTACTTGCGTATTATATCGACCACATTCAAGAAGTGAAGTTAGGTGAAATATATCAAAACATGATAAAAATATAATATTTTAGTAACAAAATTATGGAAACTACTACAAAAAATTATGGAAAGCAGGCTGCCCAGAACGCATTATATTAAATATCTAACCTAACCAACTATATATATTAAATATTTAATTAAAATATACCTGCATAGTAATTTATTCCACTCAGGCTAAGCTAATTATATCCAAATGCAGACAGAGAAACCGGTCTTACAACAGATCAAGGACAACAGTGGGGTTGATATAATATGTAAGTGCCCAGTGGCCCCTTCCCCGTTTAGGCGCGATACTGTATCATAGATATTGCCTCGTTTCTAATCTTGCATAAGTGGCAGGACAGAAGTTGCACTAATCATGTGATATATATTAGGGATTTGGGAGCTTTTCATAAACCTAGTTCTCTTGTTACTCCGGAAACCGAGCCGGGTCACTGAGGAAACATCCCGAGTGCCCCTCTTTAATTGCCGAATTCCAGACATAGCTGGAGTCTCATTTAATAAAGCAAGTCGACGCTCACTGGAAACAAGACAACTTTGATTCCGCTTAATCATGATCTACTTTTGAGGAGAGGTTGTACCTTTGTGATAGGAGACATTTATTAATTCTAAGGCCAAACCTACGAGTTACAATCAGATGGACAGAAACGAAGCAATTAAGTAAGTAAAAAACCGGTATTTTGGCTGAGCAGGAAGAACAATGTAAGCTTTATCTTTAATGTTCAAGAGTTGGGCGAGTCCATTCAATGGTGCTTACAAACTAATATACCATTTTGCAGAGCTAGATATTCAAGTCCATAGATGTTTCATATAAAGTCTTTATTTATATCAAAGCCATAGATACTTATCACGTACAATGCATACGTTCGACTGACTTTCTCCAAAGGCTCAACACACCAATATATACGTATCTTACTATCGGTTTATGAATATTTTCTAGGAATCTAATCACTTTTCACATTATTCTGGTTAAACACATATTCAAGGAAAACCTTTGGATTCCGTGACAAGCGGAAGTTGTAACAAAAATATTGACAGCTAGGTTAAACTATTCACATAATTTAAATCAGGAAGGAACTTTACAATCCACCCCCCTCTTAAAGAGAACCAAAGTTTTTATTATTTTCCTTCAGATTTTTGCGTTATTTTAAAAAAGATTTCCTAGCATTACGTAAAAATTAAACAAAAAAAAAATAAAAGAACAAACAGCAAATACTAAATTAAAGTGTGCACTTAAAAACATACACTGAAAATAAAGGTGTTCTGTTTTGACGGGGAATCACTTTGGCAGGATAAGTCTTTAAACTCTGCTTCCCTTCTCGGCCACAAAACTGGCAATGTTGACACTGTTTATAAGTGAAAGCCCTTTTGTTCACTAGGTGCGCAGTCACAATTTCCCCTACACGTAAACATATAAACATATACTTATCAATAAATCTTATCGCGTTTTAACGTAGCGAAAGCCTATCTTTGCGAGGAGAAAAGGAAAATTAGAAATGAGGATTGGACATAATTCCAATTTTCTTTACAAAATCTGCTATAAAATTAAACATAATTTTTATTATGATTTATGATTATTATTTGATTATGATTTATTATCAATTTCCCTATTGAGAGAAAAATCTTGGTAACAGCAGCAATGTTATCCATATATATATAATCATTTGATATGGCGAAAATTTTGTGCTTGCGGAAATGCCGGTGTTGATGGCAAGCTGAATTTCAGGGAGGTATTTGCTCCAATTACTTTGATCTTAGGAGCAAAATGCTCTGGCAATAGCCTTGACGGTCTTTACTGAATTTTCACATTGTCCATTAGCTCGGGCGTTATATGGCGTGGTGCAGCGGTGTTTAATATTCATGCTTGCTAGGAATTTTTGCATTTGCTCGGAACGATAAGTAGGGTGAGAGCTCGAACAAACCGAAGTATCCTATCACCTTTTCCCTAAGGAAATCACAAATTGATCTTGCCGTTATGTCCTTTAACGGAGCTAACACGACAAATTTAGTATAATGCTCTATAAGTATTACTATATGTCGGGCCGGAGCACCAGTGTCATTTGGTGATGGTGGGAGGGGACCTGCGGTGTCTATGCTAACTATTCTAAACGGATACATCGCAGTATCTGTTTGCCCTAATATTGGATGTATGGACTTTGGGACTTTATTTCATCTTAAACAAATATGACAGTTTTGACATACTTTTTTAACCTTTTTTTTCATAAATTGAAAAATACAAACTTCCTTTAATCTTTGAAGCGTTTTTTTCAAACGAGCCATGTGCTCCAACATTTTATTTGAGTGTACCAATTCTGTATAAGAATCCACAAGAATCCCAGGTAAAACAATTTTTGGTGCTACATTGATCCGAAGTTTTCCTGGTTGTTCCCGTGGATGATAATAGAGAATTGTATTTGTTACACGTAATCCGTCCATGATTTTGAGTAACCAAAGCTTTAGGTACCCTGAACTATTTCCCGACGCTTCCCTGGCGTCTAGTACAGTCCCAGTTTTTTTATACCCTGAACCATTTCCCGACGCTTCCCTGGCGTCTAGTACAGTCCCATTTTTGTGACCCCCTGAACCATTGCCTGACGCTTCCCTGGCGTCTAGTTCCGTCCCAGTTTGTTTATACCCTGAACTATTTCCTGACGCTTCCCTGGCGTATAGTTCTGTCCCATTTTTGTGACACCCTGAACCATTTCCTGTCGCTCCCCTGGCGTCTAGTTCAGTCCTTTTTTTTTTATACAGTGAACCATTTCCTGACGCTTCCCTGGCGTCTAGTTCAGTCCCATTTTTGTGACCCTCTGAACCATTTCCTGACGCTTCTCTGGCATCTAGTTCAGTCTCATTTTTTTCAATCAGTTTTATTGCTAAATTTAATTCTTCATCTTCTCTTTGTAATTTGGACATTATTTCCTGTTCAATTCCTACGAAATCCACTCCTTCGCTTGAATGTACGCCCGCAGCGACACATTCAAGTTGATCTTCTGTCATTTCAATAGGTCTAGATCTTTCAATAGTTTCGGTAGCAGGTCTACTCAAAACATCAGATAACTGGTATTTACCAGGCAAATACCAAAAATGAAATTGAGGATTTTCTAAAAGAAGTAGAGATATTCTATATAACGTGGACGAGAGTTCGCGCATTTTGTAAAGCTGGCAGATGGGTTTGCAATTATTTAAATGTGAAAGCTTCAACTGTGATATGAATTCCATATCGCCTAAAGTTCGTAGGGAAACTTTATTATCAGAATATTCATTAATTTCCTCTGCTTTAAAGGCAGTTATCAAATTATCTTCAACCTCTTGAAAAGTACCTATTATAGTCCACCTAGGAAGAAACATCGGTTCCTCAGAGTTGTTAAAAATCATTGTTAGAGATTTATCGTTTCTTACGATGTTTGCTGAAGCATTTACGTATCCTTCCATTCCTTCCCCTGGCTCAATAAGAACTGTACAACCGTGTGGTACCATGTTTCCATCAATTGATCTAAGAGCAATTTCAGCAACTTTCAAACATATTGGGGGTAATGAAACTGCCTTTGGTAAAATGACACTACCATAGGATTGACCTATACATTTGTCTGAATTTGAGCTTTTGAATCGCATTTGATTATTGGTCATGTCTAATTGAGTACCTAAATTATGCAAGAGATCCCATACAATTATAAGCTCAAAGTCTAAATCTTGAACTACGAGAAATTCCCATTCTTTAGCTTGTTTTTCAATTCCATCCGAAATTTGTATCGATATGGTCGCTTTTGCTTGCGTACCAAAAAATTTGGAATTTAGAGGTTTTATATTGGCTAAAGTAGGTTGAATTAGTTTAATGAAATGTTTTTGTATAAGTTGGAAAGTAATATAATTTACTAATGATTTGTGGCATCCAGGACCAATAAATGCTTTACATGTCTTATCCCCCAACAGCACTTCATGAAAAATATGGAAACTTTTAGAACTATCCGAAATTCCTAAGAAGCATAAAAATTCTTTACTGGAATTTTGATGCTCATAATCTTTATTTACTAGCGACTCATTATTAAGGCTATTATGCTTAGTTTCAGACTGAGGGTCTTCCTTTTCCGTACCAGTCTTAGCCCTCTGTCTAGACTGGCTATTTAGTTTTCCGATACCCTGTCCGAATCTGGGTCCTTTTTGTACCAGCATTCGGAACTATCGTGGTTTCGTTTACCACAAACATAACATGTTTTACTTTCGACCCTTTGTTTCGAAGGGTTTGGGGGCAAGGAGACCTTATTCTTCCCTGTATTAGGGCAATTTCTTCGAAAATGCCCAGGTTCTTGGCAATTATAACAAAGTCTGGGTGGATTTTGCTCTCCAGGCCCTCTATCGGGTTGTGAATGTCTAATTTCATTCCCTTCATAATTATTTTCCCTATTCTTTCGGAAGGGAGAGCGGTTCCCTCTTCCCCAGCCCCTTTGAAATGTCCGGCCCCTATATGAATGTTCATCTCCCATCTTCTTGCCCTGGGGGGGACGGAACTTATTTTCAATCGATACGGCAGCCAAAAAAACTCATTCGTTGGTTTTGTCGCAAATTCAATTTTTTCATACTTGGTCGCAATTTTAAAAGCATCCTCTAGGTTATTTATTTGATCCTCTTGTTCCATTAGTACTCTTTTAAAGGTTATGCGTGCACCTTCCCTAAAAGTGTGTAGTGCCAATGGTTGAACTGCCGGGTTTCTTAATCCATCCCAATAGCCCATTGAATTCGCGTAAGACTTAGCGGCCCTTTCAACTCGTTTTAAGAACTGATATACTGTTTCATCCGGAAATTGTTTACATCCCACAAGATCTTGTAAGATTTGCCCGGGGCTGCGTTGAGGAACAAAAGCCTCCAACAGATTTTTCCGCAATGTATCAAGTGTTAAATTCCCCTTATTTAAATCATCAAAAAAAAAATAGAAAATTCCCCTGTCATTAGCATGCCTGCTGTGGCAACCACTTGCTTTTCCGACCACGTTAAGGTATCTTGAATTCTTTTCAGTTGGCTAATAAATTCATTTATCTGTGAGACCTCTGTTAATGGTGTTATTAAGGAAGCTAAATCTGTTGTTGCTCTGATTGAAAGGTTATCACTTGACGGTGGATTATTTGTTGGACCCGGTTTAGAGGAAACTTGTAGATAATGGGCCATTGCCGCTGCTTCCCAGAGACTTATGTCAGAATAAAACTTACTGACTATTTCTTCGTCATAATCATCGCTACTTGGATCAAAGGTAGGGGGTATTTCTATGTTTCGTAATTCTTGCCGTGCAAGGAAGGCTTTCGCTTTTACTTCATCAAAATTATCATTTTCAGGATTTAATTCTGGGATATTCATGGTAAAAAAAAACTAAAAATTGATACAAGAAAATAGCTAGCCTAAGCACTCCTAACTGTTTCCTATGCGCACAAAACTTTAGGGCTCACACTTACTCTTTGTTTTTCACTGGATGTAGATCCCTCCAAGGGTTCTTCTTCGATGGCTGGAGATTTCACGACAGGAGATGTGCGTAGATTGGTAAGCTTCGGTCACCTTCGGTTGATAAAAAAAAAACTGCGGTGGTTGAGAACATTTAGAAGCTGAGACGACCCTGTATAACAACATGACTGGCCAGTATCTTGTTTAT
Source organism: Artemia sp. Qi Xiang Cuo (assembly GCF_049724085.1). Classification (NCBI taxonomy): domain Eukaryota; kingdom Metazoa; phylum Arthropoda; class Branchiopoda; order Anostraca; family Artemiidae; genus Artemia; species Artemia sp. Qi Xiang Cuo. Next base: position 54,261,197 of record NC_142812.1, read on the forward strand.
TTCTGGCGTCTTTTTAGAAGAAATGGCATCGGACTGGCTCTGCTGTGGATGGACTGGGCTCGAAAAATTACAGCACTTCTGACGCCATGGTGTAAGCTTTTTCTTTAATGTTAAAGAGTTGGGCGAGTCCATTCAATGGTGCTTACAAACTAGTATACCATTTTGCAGAGCTAGATATTCAAGTCCATAGATGTTTCATATAAACTCTTTATTTATATCAAAGCCATAGATACTTATCACGTACAATGCATACGTTCGACTGACCTTCTCCAAAGGCTCAACACACCAATATATACGTATCTTACTATCGGTTTATGAATATTTTCTAGGAATCTAATCACTTTTCACATTATTCTGGTTAAACACATATTCAAGGAAAACCTTTGGATTCCGTGACAAGCGGAAGTTGTAACAAAAATATTGACAGCTAGGTTAAACTATTAACATAATTTAAATCAGGAAGGGACTTTACAGCAGCCCAGAAAAGTATTTTGTTGTCATGTATGTTGTAAATATTTTGTTTAATAAAAAAAAAAAACATAAAAAAAACAGACAATGCTAGACTGAAATTACTGCACTCAGGAAGTATTCCCGGTACTTTTCAATTAGCTGGTACTCACGCGAGAAGTCACGTTTGGTTAATGCTAATGAAATAAAACAAAATATGATGAAAACATAATAGTTTAGAAACAAATTTGTACTATATATTTGCGCATTAGGGGGTTGGGGGTAAAGCTTAGCATATTAAATATGTAACCTAACCTAAACTAGGTACCTTTCCCCCCTTAAACCCCAAAAAACAATAGTTTAAATACTAATATAGAATTTAGTATATACAATATTTAGTTTATTCTACCATATATTAACGTTGCTTTGATGGTTTATTTTAAATTTGGAATGCACCTTCGGAGCTTCGAACAGCCTTGACTCTTTGGCGGCCCAGAAAAGTATTTTGTTGTCATGTATGTTGTAAATATTTTGTTTAATAATAATAAAAAAAAACATAAAGACAATGCTAGACTGAAATTGCTGCACTCAGGAAGTATTCCCGGTACTTTTCAATTAGCTGGTACCCACGCGAGAAGTCACGTTTGGTTAATGCTAATGAAATAAAACAAAATATGATGAAAACATAATAGTTTAGAAACAAATTTGTACTATATATTTGCGCATTAGGGGGTCGGGGGTAAAGCTTAGCATATTAAATATGTAACCTAACCTAAACTAGGTACCTTTCCTCCCCTAAACCTCAAAAAAACAATAGTTTAAATACTGTAAACGCAATGACAAACCACGTTTGGCTATCCAATTCTCTATTGACAGATACCTATTTGACTAGTTTCCTGTAGGATTTTCATATACAATATATCGCGTGGGTACCAGCTAATTGAGAAGTACCGTATTCCCTCCAAGATCTGTCAACAGGATTCCTTCAGGGAAATCATAAAAGGGTGAGTCTAAAAATGAGGCTTTAGGGCACCCCCTTGTCACTAGGTATAGGATTGAATCATAATTAAAAATATATCGTAAATATTGCTTATAGCTAGGGGTTGCCAATTCTATCCTGGTGTATATCTCAGAGTACAAGATTTTCCACCTCATACGGGACACTTTTGCCACGCCACACCTCTTCATGCCACGTATGGGAGACTGCGCCTCATGGCACACTTCTGCCGCATATGGTACACACCACCTGCTATACATAGCCTTTAAAAGTGTATAGCCCCTCTGCTGACGCCAAGAATTTTTTCTTGCTAGAAGAAAAACTCCTTAAGAACCGAAAAAAAAACATCTTGTGGGCTGCTTTTCATTTTATATTAAGTCTGAATTACGCATTCGAGATTTCTTTTGAAAATTATTTGAAGAATAGGTGTCTGTATTAGCCTACAGATATAGATATAAATTTGGGGGAAATATTTTTAATTATTTCGTTCTACTTTTTTTTTTATTTAGATCAGCGGTTACCAGTTCAATTAATTTAATCAGGGGTGACATATTCATCCCCATTCTCGTTCCTAGAGCAACATGTTCTCTGGATAGACAATTTCGAGCGGAAAGATACTAAGCCTAATAATATCCATTAGGACCCCCTTTTCACCTGTTGGAATGTTTGACGCTCTTCTAGTCAACAAAAGAAATATATTGATTCGCCCCCTCCATACCAGAGGGAAAGCGTAAACGATTGGATTGTTGCCAGCTTCCTTATGTTGTTCTGTTTCTTTTGTGTTGGAGGAAAAAACGCCACGACACGAGCTTAGAGAGTAGTCTTTGTTCAATAACAGGGGGAAAAAATGTTTCATATTTCTCAATTAAGGTAACGGTAGTGAAATGGGGCAGTTGAAAAACCAAAATCGATTTTTTTTAGATTTATTTGATATCTTCTTACCGTTGTTTAGTAGCATTCAGCCGGGGCGGATCCAAAAGGGCTGCCCCGCTCCTCCCCCCCAAAAAAAAAATTCTGACGCCGTCATTTGTTTGATCTCTTTTTTACCCTTTTTTGAATAAACTTGTCAATTTGGTCAATCATTGGTGCCCTTTTCACATTGCCCCTCCCCATATTTTACTCTAGATCCGCCTTTGGCAATCAGAGCCTTTCATTGTTGATTACATTTTCTTTTTCGATTCGATTTTTAGTATACTATATTGCGCTTATTGCATTATTTTTTATGAATATTTATAACTTATTGTATATATATATATATATATATATATATATATATATATATATATATATATATATATATATATATATATATATATATATATATATATATATATATATATATATATATATATATATATATATATATATATATATATATATATATATATATATATACAAGTCTGTGTTTATTCTAATTCCTGTTACTCCCTGGTGCAATCCAGGACTTAGTATCATGGGAAAAGGATTCCTAGTCGTTTTTGAAGCATTTCCCTTTTATTTTACTTATTTATTTTAAGTCTAATTCTTACCATATCTGAAATTTTTGGAGAAAGATTCAATTAGAAAATTTACATCTACTCAATCTTATATTTACTTAACAAATCCCTGGGGTTTCGTCGAATCTATTTTTTTGAAAACGATATGTTTAGAAATGGCTGTTATTTATTGAAGACATCGATAAAAAACAGTTTTTTCTTCTGTTGATTTTAAAATTTTATAAATATGAAAAGCAAATTGTGTGCGTTGGTCAAGCTTTGCTGTCTTGAATTTTCATAGGCAAAATTGTAAGAGGATAAATAAACAAAAATCTAAAAAAATAATCCTCTAGCTTCTTGAAAGATTATCTGATATTTTCATTGAATTCTTAATGTGAATCTTTGTTGGAAGTCAGTTTTCAACTTTGTGACTGTTAAATCCATACGAAAAAAGCAAGCTTTATTTAGGCCGTAGGCTTGTAGGGCCAGCCTGTTGATCTGCCATTGTAGACTGGAAACAAAAAACAACGGATTTACGAATAGTCCTTACTATTCATAAGGAGTACACAGATAACGGAAACAGTAAAGGTTTTGTAACCTTTATTTTACACTTAATAATTAAACGAAAAAAATGATATTGAAGACTAAACGATATGCTAAATAAGGCATGTAAAGCAACAGCAAAAGAGCAAGAATAAAAAACATAAAAAAATAATAAAATGAAAACTATAAATGATTAATATATTCTAAACTTAATTTACCGGGCAAGATTTTATGTCGATGGATGCAACAAAGAAAAATTGCAGTCCAGAGGAGGCAAAAGATCTTTGATAGAGTGTGATTCCTGAAGGGGGATATGCTTGTTTCCTCTTAAGGAGGAAGACGATTTGGACAATTTTCTCTGCGCCTGGCTGGTGCTTTTGGATTTAAGGGGGAAATTTTTACATGGGATTCATTTGCTGCTTACATTCTTCACAATAGAAACCCAGCAGCAGCAACTCGAGTTGGCTGCAGAGTTGCAATAGCAAATCGAGCAACAGCAAAGCATATTGATAAAGATTTGGAAAGAAGGAAAGTTTATGCGATCCAGTCACTTTGTTTTTAGATTACGTGTTCTTTGCTTTGTATTTTTGTTTTTTGATTTGTTTTGGTAGTGATTTCCTTGTTTTGTATATATTTTTTGTGTATATGACCCAGGGCCGGATTCAGGATTTTTTCGGAGGAGGAGGACTTACAAAAGGTTTTTTGTGCGGGGGGGGGGGGCACAAAAAACTTAAAATCATATAAAAAATTGTTTATATTAATTTTTGTTACGTTTTTATGAGCCGGACAATTATTTTTTTGGGGGGGGGGAGGGCAAACCACCAACCCCCCAGATACGGCCGTGATATGGCCCCTGGGCTATTGAAATACACTGCTGTGACTGAAATGCTGTGACTCATTAACTTCTTGATATTTTTACTGGGCTTGAAGTTTTACACAGGAACCAATCATATTTTAAAAAGGCGAAATTTTGACTGCCTTTTCTGGCAGAGGCTTAAGACACAATGAAATTGGCATACGAAAGCGCATCACAGGTGAAAACCAATTAAATAAAAAAACAAAAAACACTTCATCACAGAATTACGGGAAAGTCATTAGAATTTTCTTTGATAGAGCCTTTTGTAGGACTGATTGAAGGTAAAGTTTTGAAGCATTTCATTTACGATGTGACGAATATATTATAATAGTGGCAGGTACTTGCGTATTATATCGACCACATTCAAGAAGTGAAGTTAGGTGAAATATATCAAAACATGATAAAAATATAATATTTTAGTAACAAAATTATGGAAACTACAAAAGTTATGGAAAACAGGCCGCCCAGAACGCATTATATCAATTATCTAACCTAACCAACTATATATATTAAATATTTAATTAAAATATACCTGCATAGTAGTTTATCACACTCAGGCTAAGCTAATTATCTCCGAGTCCACACAGAGAAACCGGTCTTACAACAGATCAAGGACAACAGTGGGGTTGATATAATATGTAAGTGCCCAGTGGCCCCTTCCCCGTTTAGGCGCGATACTGTATCATAGATATTGCCTCGTTTCTAATCTTGCATAAGTGGCAGGACAGAAGTTGCACTAATCATGTGATATATATTAGGGATTTGGGAGCTTTTCATAAACCTAGTTCTCTTGTTACTCCGGAAACCGAGCCGGGTCACTGAGGAAACATCCCGAGTGCCCCTCTTTAATTGCCGAATTCCAGACATAGCTGGAGTCTCATTTAATAAAGCAAGTCGACGCTCACTGGAAACAAGACAACTTTGATTCCGCTTAATCATGATCTACTTTTGAGGAGAGGTTGTACCTTTGTGATAGGAGACATTTATTAATTCTAAGGCCAAACCTACGAGTTACAATCAGATGGACAGAAACGAAGCAATTAAGTAAGTAAAAAACCGGTATTTTGGCTGAGCAGGAAGAACAATATGTGTCTTAATATTTCGTCAAGATTGACGCAGAATTAACATATTGGGGGATACGCGAGGGGACGTGTCCTTTAAACTACCCCCTGGATCCGCCCCTGCAGATACTTACTGATTGCACTCTGGGACAATGGTTATAGGAGAATGATGATAAGGTTGGACAAATGATCCGGTGATAATACTGTCTGGCTCAGAATGAATTAATGGCAAAATCTATTTTTTGCATATATATATATATATATATATATATATATATATATATATATATATATATATATATATATATATATATATATATATATATATATATATATATATATATTTAAAATGATTCTGGTGCATTATATATAACACACGAAAGAAGTCAAGTTTGGCTAATGAAATAAAATAAAATAGGATGAATATATAATAGTTAGAAAAACATTTGGGCTATATATTTGCACGTTAGGGGGAGTGGGGGGTAAAGAATAACATATATTAAATACATAACCTAACCTATGTACCTTCTCCCCCCCCCCCCTAAACCCTAAAAAACAGTCGTTTAAATATTGTAAACTCATTGAGAAACGACGGCTTTGCCATCATTTATCTATAACGGTCTCTTGCAAATAGTCGTTTGACGGGTTTCGTTTCTGGTTTCCTTGATAGAGTTTTTAGCGCTGTGTTATATATAATGCACCAGTACCAAAAAATCAATTCAGCATTTGATAAGTATCTGGAAAGGCCGTTTTTAAAACATATTTAAGCGGTTTAAAGAACAAGGACATCAAGTTAAACTATGTTTTAACCTTTTGGACCCATATTAGGTGTATATTAGGTCCCATCTTATATTACCTTCAAACCGCGATTTTTAAAGGTTTTTTGTTTATTTGTTTCAGAATTGTAAAGTTTTTAGGATAATATAAGATTTTCGTCAATGTTCTCGCGTTGAATGGTGGAAAAAAATTTATCAAAACTACAGTCGAGCTTAAAAACACTTTTTGTCTGTAAAAATTCAAACACTAACAGCTTAAACACTAATACAAACATAAACAAGCAAAACTACTTAGTTACATTTTACAACGCTTCTCGTTTGTAATTAAATAAAAAAACAAGTTTTTTTTAATTGAAAGTACGGAGCGACGTTAAAACTTAAAACGAGCAGAAATTATCCCTTATATGAAAGGGGCTGTCCCCTCCTCAACGCCTCGCTCTTTACGCTAAAGTTTTTTATTGTTTAAAAAAATATAGTTGAGGGAAAGCCAAACTTTAGCGTTAAGAGCGAGGCGTTGAGGAGGGGACAGCCCCTTTCATATACGGGATAATTTCTTTTCGTTTTAAGTTCTAACGTCGTTCCTTACTTTCAGTTAAAAAAGACTTGTTTTTTTATTTAATTTTCGAATGTTTTTGAATTAATGCAGGTTTTGATTTTGGCTCACCGTACATGAACAATTAAAACAAAATTTGCATATTAATTTTACTTTTATTTTATTTGGTTAAATGGCTTTCTCGAAACTTGTTTAATTTTATTTACGAACGTTTTTATTAGTAATAAATATAAGTAACTTACGAATTAACTTACGTAACGAACTTCTATATTCATATATTTTTAATACGTATATTAGGGGGTTTGCCCCCTAATCAATACCTCGCTCTTTAAGCTAAAGTTCAAATTTTGTTCCAATTCTTTAAAAATGACCCACTTAATCACAAGGGCCGTTAATTAGAATAATTAGCTCTGATGAAAGTACTAAAAAATATTTGGCTTAAAGAGCGAGATATTGACTAGGGGGGAACCCAATTATATACTTAGTAATTTCTGTTCGTTTTAAGTTTTGATGTTGCTCCTTACTTTCAGTTGAAAAACTTTTTTTTTATTTAATTTCTGATCTTTTTCTTTTATAGTGATGGGAAATCCGGCGCCCCCTTCATAGCAATGTCCCTTCCCCTCGAAAACTTCCTTCATGGAAAGATCCTCCCATGTAACCCCCGACCCACCCCCCACCTACCAGAAAAAAACCCCCTGAAAACGTCTGTATACTTCCCAATAACCAATACTATTATGTTAACATTGGGTGAAGTTCCTAACTTTCAGCCCTCCCCCCGGGAACTTCGGGGGATTAAGTCATCCTAAAAGACGTAGTTATCATATTTTCGACCATGCTGAACAAAATGGATATCTCAAAATTTTGATCGGGTGACTTTGTGAAAAAAATGAGTGTGGGAGGGGCCCCATTTGCCTTCCATTTTTTTGGTCACTTAAAAAGGGCGCTAGAACTTTTAATTTCCTTACCAATGAGCCCTCCCACGATATTCTAGGACCACTGAATCAGTACGATCAGCCCTGAAAAAAAACAAACAAAAAAACAGTAAACAAATAAACACGCATCCGTGATCTTTCTTCTGGTAAAAAAATGCAAAATTCCACATTTTTGTAGATAGGTGCTTGAAACCTCTACAGTAGGGTTCTCTTATGCACTGAATATGATGGTGTGATTTTCATTAAGGTTCTACAACTTTTAGGGGGGGTCCTTCCCCCTTTTCTCGAAAATCAGCCAAATTTTCTCAGGCGCGTAACTTTTGATGGGAAGTACGAAACTTGATGAAACTGATATATTTGAAATCAGCATTAAAACCTGATTATTTTGATGTATCTATTGGTATCAAAATCCCGTTTTTAGACTTTCGGTTACTATTGAGTCGGGTCGCTCCTTACTTGCAGTTCGTTACCACGAAGTGTTTGAAAATTCAAACATTAAGTCTGCTGATTCTCTAAGACAGCTGCGTCTCCAAAGAAAAGCTACGTATTAAGTTATTTCGTGCTATTTGTTTCAGCTTAGGTGCTTGTGTATTATACGCCACTCACTCATCTGCTTCATTTAAATAGAACCTGTTTCTTTGACGCTCAATCCTAATGAAATATTACAAGATATGGTGAAAATTTAATACTTTAGAAGCAAATTTGGGCTATATATTTGTACATTAGGGGGGGGGTAAAGTGTAGCGGATCTGCATGCAAAATATGTTAGCTATAATTATTCTGCGTATCATGAAGTAAGAATTGTTTCCTAACTTCAAACTGTCCAAATACTTCACCCCACCCCCTCTAATGTGCAAATATATAGCCCAAATTATGTTTCCCATCTGTTCTGTCACTTGTCTTTGTCTTGTCTCATGCTAATCTGAAAGAAACTAACGAAGAAACTGGTTTGCCCTCGTGTTTTACATGGCTTAATCTTGAATTAGTGGCGTATAATACACAAGCACCCAGCTTATTTTTTGCTGATTTTTCATATTTTTTTTTTTAATTTGCTGCACAAAAATTGCATAACTTCATATGGAAGTATTTTACAATAAAAGTTGAATTCCCGATTTTTTCCTAATTTTTAAAATAGATATAGTTGTATAAGTTTCCACTTAGTAAACTAAAACAATCTCGAGTTCATTGTCCCTTGTTCTTTTATTTTTTTTATTTATTTTTTTTTTATTTTCTTTTATAAGCTGTTTTATTTTTAAATGCTGTTTATCTAAACCTGGCCCTACTGGTTATGCTCTAAATTCACCCAGTTGGTGAAAAATAAACCATTGTGCTTATTAATTTTTCTTTCCTGAGTGCCACCTAAAAACTAGTGTACTCAGAAATATATATATATATATATATATATATATATATATATATATATATATATATATATATATATATATATATATATATATATATATATATATATATATATATATATATATATATATATATATATATATATATATATATATATATATATATATATATATAAATATATATATATATATATATATATATATATATATATATATATATATATATATATATATATATATATATATAATATATATATATATGTTACTGTGAATGTCCGAAATCTGGGTGATGTCGACATTAACCGGTGGATGTTCGAAATTCCTTTTTCTCTGCTTGGACTCAATTAGCTTTGCGAGTCAGCTTTTTCAGTCTTATGCAAGCTATGATGGTAAAAGTTAAAATTGTGTTGGATTATGTTAATTTAGGCACGATAGGTTAGGTTAAGTTTGGTTATAAATATCAGAAATTGGTTAAAAACTTAACCTAAGCTCTCCTAACCCAGTCTAACCTCACCTAACCTGTCATCATCAAACCTTGCATTAAACTGAAAAAATTGACTGGCAAGGGTGACTAAATCCAAGGAGAAAAAAGTGGGCTTATCATTAAGACTATGGAGCCCTTTTCTTATTATAGCCTCCCTCCCCCGAACAGAATCTCTTATGAACACACCTGATGTATATTCTTTCATTTGATGCTTCAGATACGGCATTCAAACTAGTCCACCGGATCACTCAGGGCAGATGTACTTCTCAATGGTAATTTAGACTTTCTGCACGAGTTGCTCAACCCAGGGCGCTTATAACATACTTTGAATTTTTCCCTCATATTCCCACAATCAAAATTTTCAAGATTTAATAGATACATATAAGACAATCATCGGACAGGGGCCTGTAATGCCCTATTTCCGGACCCAGACAATTTTTCTCACCTGTCAACATACTTTATAATTGATGAATGTGTTTACCATTTGAATTGTCTTTTTCAACCAGCATGCTACCAACATAGTAATAGCCACCCCTCTTGAAGAGGGTCTTTGGAGGTTATTTTGTTTTTGGCTCTCACGGGCGTGATAGAATGGTGAATAAGTGACAAAAGCTTATTTTCTGTCTAGCGTTTATGTGAAAATTGCCTGTCACAACAGTCATTTTGTCATTATTTCTACTTCTTCGAAGGAACTTAAGCTTTTAGTTTTTAAAAAGTTATAATTAGGCAAATACTTCTTGGGTTGCTAAGAAATATCGCATCATGAACCCCAATGCTGCCATCTGCCGATGTTTTGAAGCATATAACAACTGAATTAATAGACATGCAAATTTTTTGTGTTAATTTTATGCTTGGAGGGATGGCACATAACTCCAAAGTTTTAAAATGAAGTAACTTATTCAATAAATCAATTTGGTTTTTCTTTTCATGATTAAAAATTAAATTTAAATTTTCATGATTGTCAAAATTAAATTGTGAGAAATCCAAATATAAATATTTTCACACCCCAAGTAAAAGTTTAGATAATTTTATTTTATTTTGAAAGTGGATGCTCAGTTATGGAACACAAACATCTTATGTGCCATTTCAATGTTAGGCAACCTCCTACTAAGCCTAAAATACTTGGCGAAGTGTTTTCAAGAACATTATTCCATTACTGATAAACCTCGACCTGGACATGGCCCTAGAGTACATACGGCGGAATGCACTAAAGGACACCGTAGATGGTCAATCATTTTGGTCAAAAGCTTCCGTCAATCAATTGATTAAAGCATGATTGGCCGTCTGGGAACCGATTGAGTCATTCAAACTTCTATCAATCACAACGCTTGATTCAAGCGTCAAACAGGTTCCTAGACGGTCAATCATGCTTTAATCAATTGATTGACGGAAATCTTTTGATCAAAATGACTGACCGTCAAGGGTGTCCAAAATGTAAGGGGTAGCATTGAGGACGGCCCAACCACACCCATGATCGTGTAAAACTTCTATTACATAGTATCACGTGCTATTGTTTTTCTGCAAAACAAAATGAAATTATAATCTTTTAAACTGTGCAATACAAAAAGAATTAATAAAGTTCACTTATTTACAAAAAAACATTTTATTTTAAAATGATAAAGCGACGCTGCCTTGTGTTGCGCCGTGAATTTCCCTTTTGTTTTGATGTCGTTTTCCTTCCTTATTTTTTAATATTATGCTACAATTGTTATTATATCCACAAGGGGTCATAAATAGAATAAATTTGATTTACTGATTTTTTGGTTGTTTAAGTTTGACTCTATCTACGCAGGGAATCCATGGATAAATTTATCAAGTGGTTTATATCTAGCTCTAGTTATTGAAAGAGGTTAGATTAATTCATGGCAACTGAGGCGGTTTGAAGAGAAAAAATAGTATATTTAATTGAAATGGCGAAGAATCGAATTGAATAGCGGAGTTTCGACTAGTCAACCCAATTTGATTTCCCGGCTGCGGGTCGAGTTAAATTATACAAGAAAGTCGTTTTTTTTGGGGGGGGGGGGTAAGGGGACTTCGAGTTTTTTAATGGGGGAAGAGGAACACTTTATATAGAACTTAGGCAAGCCCTTCCCGTTTGGTCTCACAGCTGCGGGTCAAGTTGAAATGTTCAGAAAAAGTTTCTTTTTTCGAGTTGGGGTAAGGGACTTCGAATTTTTTATTGGGGGAAGGGGGCAAAATATTTTCTTCCGGTCCTCATGAAGACTATGCGCTTGGTTTTTCCAATTGTTCTTGACATCCAGCAGACTTTCGGGCTAGTTTATATATAATACCGTTTACAAATACTTTGTATACAATGCAATCTTGGGGCGTTGTAGTTTTGGTAAGTGTGATCTGTTTTGCCTCATTGCTGGGGGATTGAATTGGAACTTCCAGGAAAAGTTTTCTCTGCCAGGGGGGTGGTGGCTGAGTTTGTTTTGTTAGAGGGCAAAGCATTCTTTCTTCGGTTCTCATAAAACAGTAGGGCGACGGGCTTTTTTCGTTAGTCTTATTTTTCGTGTTATGATTCTTGTTGTTTCATTGTTCTTATTATTATTCTTTTTGTTTCATTTTTTCTCATTATTATTCTTGTTGTTTCTTTTTTCTTATTATTCTTTTTGTTTCTTTTTTTCTTGTTATTATTCTTGTTATATCTTTTTTCTTATTATTATTCTTTTTGTTTCTTTTTTTCTTATTATTGTCGCTCAACAGGCTCTTTGGCTAATTTCCATATTAACACTTCAGATTCCTGTGGGGTCTGGACGGCCGGACCCCTTCCTCCGGCTATGCTATTTTAAGCAATGCTGTAAATACAAATTCATCTCAGTCATAACCGAATCATTTGCAGGGGAGCGAGCCCAGGTCTTGTCAGGTGAATTGATTGTTATCTCACTGCCATGAATTACCTAAGGGATACATCAACACTTCACGAACAACTCTTCTGGCTATTCAATCCAAGTAGCCAAGGTCACTTGCTACCCCCTTAATATTGATGACTTGGCAAAGAGCTTATGCATGTTTTTGTCCAAGTATATAATAGGCAATCACCCTATGACCCGCCCTCTATTTGTCAGGCTTTCTATAGATTCACTGGTTTAAATGAGGTGGTTTGATGTCACTTTTGTGGCGCCTTGGTGTGATGGCTTTTATACTTAGACTCAAAGCGAAATTTACATGGAATAACAATCAAAGTTGTTTGTACGTCTGGAGATCTCGAGTTGCGTATATTAAAGTTGCGTGCAAGAAGTCGATAAACACTTGGTACATGGTTAAAACGCAGAGCATAATGCTTGTAACGGTGCAAATCGCCTTACCATGGGGTCCATTTTCATGGGAAAGTAAGTCATCTTCCCAGGTGAGCTGGTACACTCACATGATTTTTTGGGGGGAGGAGAGGGGAGCAATGATTAAAACGAAGTTTTGACTGATAATTTAAATAAGAAGTGTCCAGAAATTTGCGCAAATTTGAGATTTTCGATAGGGTCCCCGTCCCCACTGCGTAAATCCCTGCTCTTGAACCTGTGTTTCCATGCTTGATTCATTTATTGGAAGTATATTTTGGCTTTTGATTTGTTCTCTTGTCTATCTCTGGATGAACTTGACGAAGCACACTCGTTCAATTCTGCTATGAGACTTGAGTATAGCTCGACTTGTATAGAAGTTCGCATATAATTGGTAGAATTAAAAAAGAATGTCTGAAACATTTTCAGAATTTTGATACATGAAGGGTAGTTTTCTTAATAAATTTAGCCTTTTTTCTTTTGTTTTTTGCTTATATATACTTAGGAGTATACAATAAATTTACTGCATGCTGTATTGAAGTAAAATATTATGCCAAACAGGTGATCAGGACCAGCAAAAGCAAGGATGGTGACTCCGCTTAATTTTTTGCCTGACTTGAGAGGCTTGTTGAGATCGATTTGTGTCTTTGGTGTATGTTCTGCTGTTTTTTTTTTGTTTTTTTTTTTTGTGTTTCTGGCGTATGCTCAAGGATATTAGTTGGACGAATTGTTGTTTTAACGCGGAAGGGTGGCGGACAGAGGTTCAAATGGTCTCTAGGTTCGCAAAGGTGTGTTTTCACGCCAAATACACATGCTTTTACATTTTCCATCAGATCTCATCTATTTTCGACTGCAAATTAATGGGGCATCAGGGGCTTAGCTCCTTCATTTTTATTGGGGGAGGCAAGAGGGGTCCATATCCGGATAGTCAAGGAGCATGGCCTGTGTAGTAATTCCCCCTTGCACCCCCCCCCCCCCCCAAAAAAAAAAAACACGACGCCCCTGTGTGTCATGGTGGTTTGACTATTGTGCGGTTCAACTGAGTCGTTTAAAATGCAGCCGTAAAAACAAAAATGGCTTTTTACACGATCCCCGGTCTTCTGTTGTGCCATTTGCAATTTGACAAGTGGGTTGGTCTGATAGAGTATGAAAAGCTCTGCATTTTCCTTGCATCCACTCTGTGTGAGCCGTTCTGCATAAAAAAAACTGTATTTTTGCGTATTAATTTATGAAACTTCTCCGAAGAGTTGAAACCCATAAGATGAACAAGTAACTGAATTCTACCTTCTACGGCAAGAACGTCAGGATTTTTTCGAGAGAGCTTTAAAAAAAACAACCAACAAATAAAGCAAGAAAAAAACTTGATTGTTTATATAAAGTCCGAAGGCCCCCTGCGAATATCCCTGCCCATATATCTATATGAAATACCTTGCGCTTGATGTACAAAAAGCAACCAAGTGCGTAGCCCCTTGGCCATAAATCTACCTAGCGGTACCTACTTTTCCCCCAAGGGTTTAAATATAGTCTTTTGTACACCTCTATGGAAAAGATCAAATATGCTTTAACAGGTGGATATTATTAGCCTGATCGCTAATACCTATTGTATTTGCTTATCGAGTTCTCCAATTTCTGTCGAAGTAGTGGACAACACGTTGACAGGTTTGGCGTAAATGAGCGGCTGCTCTGAGGAGGGATACTCGTTTTCCCCAAGGTCTTGTCAAGCTAATCGCTATATTGTTAGGGAAAAATATTTCTTGATTGCTACCTTAGATCTTCTTTTGTGAGACAGTCGTAATAGGCTTTTCTTACTTATCAAAGGTATTAAATGCCTCTGTGTCTTGTGGTCTAATCCAGCCGTGAAAATGTAATTTGATTTCGTTCCCCCCTCAAGATTTTAAAGAATGTTTTTATTGTGATTTTTTGCGATGTAATAAAGAATATCGTATGTCCTTTTGTCAGTTAATATTACATGAATATACACATGCTGGAAATTGCAAATGTATATTTAGTGTAAAAGATAATAAAAATGTCAAGGCACATAAAAAGCTTCATAATAGATCTTATTTTGTTACCTTATATTTGTGTATATTGTGGTATTTTCTGCTACATTGAATTTGGCCGTTTTTTTTACACATTTTTCCTTTATATTCTTCAATTTTGGAGTTAAAAAAAATGTTAGAATTTAATTGAATTCACTAGAAAATATTCTGCGTGTGAACACTAATTGACTGTGCTTGGAGTAATTTCTCAAGTGTCAGAAATTTTGTGGTGGTCATTTCATAATATTACTCAATTATGACCTTGTTAAAAGCTATACCAAGATTAAAGGGCCTTGGAACACCCCACAAAAATTTCGTAAGCGGTACATGTGAATTAGAACGTACTAAAGGGTAGTAGTGGACGATAATAAGGGATTTCTGATCTTTCAGTAGACCAGAAAGCGCTTACATTAAGCCGGTGGTTTCCAACCGGTTTCGGGCCATACCCCACCTAGGCATTCCTAAAATCCTGATGCCTCCTCATGATATTAAAATTTTGCTGCTCATAATTTTACATGTATTGAACTGAAGGAAGCTTAAAAGGCCTTGGTATTTGGTAAACCAACTTGGAATCTTTTTCAGGTTGTTCTCTAGGCATATTGTATGCTTTTGAAAAATATTGTCTGTATAGAACACTTTTTATACAATACATGTCATTATTGCAATACTATTATGTATCTTTTTTGCTCTTTAAATCCATATGAGTGTGATGTCATTCATTTTTTTTTAATTCAGGCTGTAAAGTATAGTCAGCCAAAGGTTGCACGCAGATCCATTCACAGGGTTGATAGTGCTTGGGGCAAAATTAATTACAGCGCCCCTCTCTTGACACAAATGTAAGCCAAAAAGTAGGATCCAAGTGTAAAATTGGATCAAAGTGGGCAATTCCCCAGCCGCCCCCAAGCTATGGTGCCCGGAGAAACTTCCACATTTAAAAACCTTGGAAATGATGGCGGAAATCTTGAGACTTTGCGGGATGAGGGCCAGTGCCTGTAGGCTCCCCTTCGTGTGTGCCTAGAGGAGGGGCCATCCTCCTCAATATTGTATGAAATTTTTACGACCATTATGTTATTTTCCTATTGAAACCAGCAAGCCGCAGTTTTTAGTTTCTTTTCTCTTTTCTTTACTCTTCTCGACATTTTTGGGGTTGATTTAGCTTTACTTTCTTTTAATGGTTAATCCCCACTCTAGGCCTAGTCTAAGGGACTCTTTGCAATCAATCTTTGAAAAGTGAATTACTTTTTACAGGTCGAAACGAGTTGATTGCTCGATATATCAAATTAAGAACTGGAAAAACGCGAACTAGGAAACAGGTCAGTTCTCATATCCAAGTCCTGGCAAGACGGAAACTAAGAGAAATTCAAGCTAAATTAAAGGTAAGAAATACGATTCTAATGAGATGGGACAGAAAGAAGGGGCTTAGCCAAAATTCAATTTCAAAGGGTTTCCAATTTGTTTCGAGGGCGGTGCGACTCCGCGGAGAAATTCTAATTTCTTACCACTGGCGTTTGAAATCTGTGCCCTTCAGCGAGGTTGAGGAAGAGGATTTTTCAGCGAGGTTGAGCAAGAGGATTTTTCAGCAACTCTTGATTGAAATTTTGTTACGAAATTGCGATAGTTGTTTTCTGGATATAGTTGTTTTCTGGATATAGTTGTTTTCTGGCTGGCTTTATTTATAGAGGGATTATCTACAAGTTCCTGGTAGTTATTATTTTAATTTCTGCAGGCTTTCTATGGAGAGGTTTTTTCAGAAACTCCTGGTCAAGGCCGTATCCAGGGGGAGGGTCTAAGGGACCCTCCTCTACCAAATGTTTTCCATAGGAATTCTGTATATCTTTAAGTACCCGCTTCAATGACCATATATCAAACTATAACTTATATGCAGAAAGTTGTTTGATCCCACTTTCTAGGGCTGTAATGAATGAAGTGTCAACATGGCTAGGTTACGTTTTACAGACGCTAGTCTGAGAAGAATCGTTAAAGTGCTGAAGGAGGTACTTCTAAGAGTAATCGAGCTTGAAACTCTACATTTTATTCAGGGGTGTCTCAATTCACAAGGGGAGGAAATGTATCTTCAAAAAGCCAGGGGGACATTTGGGTGCTAAGTACCTAAATTTTCCCAAAATTCCAGACACTTCTTATTCATATTAAATTAAATTAGTTTTTTTTCTCTCTCCCTCCCCCCCCCCTGAATACAATTTTGTGTATTTGCCTGATGGGTACTGGTTAAGAAAGCGGTAAGCGCGCGATAACTGAAGCTTCGTTAATGCTAAAAACAAAATAGGATGAAAATATAATAGTTTATGAATAAAATTGGGCTATATGTTTGCACATTAGAGAGGAGGGGGTAAAGCATAGCATATATTAGATACATTACCTAACCTAACCTAGGTACTTTTTTGTGTCCCTAAACCCCCAAAAACAAAATTTTAAATATTTTAAACGCAGTGATAAATCACTGCTTGCTATCATCAGCATAGGAATTGTCCGTTGAAAGAAACCTGTTTGACTAGTTTCTTTAGCATGTTAGCATATTCGCTCACCGCTTCCTTAACCAGTACCGCCTGATGTAAGTGGTAAAGCTTAGGTTTAAAGAAAAGTATATTTATGTTTTTTTCCGTCTTATTTTTTCTTAAATGTTGCGAAATGCGACAATGATATATCAACTTCTAAGAATAAGAATCCAACACCTATTTTCCACTGTTCGAACTGAGTTCTCAAAACGAGTCCCCAGTGACAGATCCATATCGTCCAGACCTCCTCCTCTTTTGTGCTAAAGTGCTTGTTATCTAGTAATATTCTTTTGCTAATTTTTATTATCTAATTGTCTTAAATTTCCAAAATAAAGTGTTCAGACACAAAGGTCAGGGGTTCGATGACCCCTCCCACTGGGAAGCAAAATACATTGGAAATTTACAAAAATATGAAAATATTAGATATTCCCATTTAATAGAAGTATTCCTATTCAAATCTTGGTGAAAACAAAGCTTCTAGTAGGAATTTTGAAATACCAGGAAAAGGTAAAAAAAAACAACCAAAAAAGGTAAAAAAACAACCAAAAAAGGTAAAAAAAATCTAAAAAAATCGTGGTTTTCAGATATGCATAAACCTAAGATGGGTCACAGCAAAACATGTTTTTATTCTGATGTCCTTGATACAAGGCCGTATCCAGGGGAGGGGGGTTTGATTCCCCTCCCCCGAATCGTTTGTCCAACTCGTAAAAAACGTAACGAAATACGGTACTGGTGCATAGTACCCAAAATACATATAAACAAATTTTGCCACTTTTGTCTTATAGCCACCACACTCAAGATCTTGTATCGCGAATATGAGCAATAACCGGTTTTCATGGTCTTTATACCAGACAATATTAGCTTCGGTTTCATGGGAAACTACATATTAGCTATATTTTAATTAAATATTTATCTCGTATTTTGGTTAGGTTAGGTGAGTTTAGGTTACGTATTTAATGTAATGCGATCTGGGCGGCCCCCTTCCATAATTCTTTGTTGTAGTTTTCATAATTTTGTTGATAAAGTATAATATTTTCATCATATTTTGTTTTATTTCATTAGCATTAACCAAACTTCACATCTCGACAGAACTTGAGTGTGGTGGCTATAAGAAACAAGTAACCAAATTTTTGATGCGTTTTTGTGTGTTTCCCCCCCATCAAAATCCTGGATACGGCCTTGCCTTGGCACGTTAACATTTTCATCCCGGTTTAACCTGTCCTTTAGTTTAGACTGTAAGGGCCTTTGCTCTGATTCTTAAATACACAAATTCAATTCACTAATTAAATTAGTAGAAGTATGAAAGAACATCGGTTTTGGTGATTCGTAATAAGACTCTGAATGTTTGCCAGTTTCTACAAAGGCTTCGTCCGCTTTGCATTTTCTATTTGCTGTTTTTATTTGAATGGTTAAATATGTATATTAATTTTTTATTCAGCTAAAAATTTGTCAGTCATCTACATTTATTGCAGGTTGGAAAGTAGTTTAGTCATCCGATTGTTTTATTTGCCAAAAAGGGGAGGATGCATCGAAAGGGGAAGTAACATGACTTCTTACATTTTCTTGGGGGGGGGGGGCAAAGCTGTATCGAGGAGGGGGGCTACGGGATTTGACCAGTAACTCCCAATTTCACTTTCCCAATTCAACAACTGTTCTCCCTTTGCTTGCAAGGGGGGAGTTATGAGGTTTGACTCCCCCCTCAATTTTTTTTCCAACTCGTAAAAAAACGTAATAAAAATATATATACACATTTTCGATGCGTTTTTAAGTTTTCTTTTCATTTTAAACCCCCTTCGAGGTATGGAGGGGTGGTAATGGGTTGTTCTACATACAGGCTGGTCCTTTTTTTTTTTTTTTTTTTTTTTTTTTTTTTTTATTTATTTATTTATTTATTATATATATATATATATATATATATACAGAGTTAACGTTTCAGCAAGAAGGCCGTAAAACTTGCAAATTAAAATTGGGATTAGTTAGTTAAAATCAGTAAAACTGCGGTAAAAATCGTGGGATTTAACGCTACAATTTCATTTTCTTGATTTAATCCTCCCTCTCAACTCCCTCTCCATAACTGACATCTATACCCATAACCATTAGATTGTTTGTTTCTTTGTCCCCTTAATATTGGTACTAAAGAGTATGATTGTTACTATTCGCCACTCACATTTAACGTAGAAATATTTTCTTCTTTAGGCTTTGTAATATCTTAGGGGATGACCAGTTTCAATAACCAGTACAGCAGTTTTGAACGTGATACGTGGGGGAAATGGGTCTGGCGTAGTACAACAAAGCGTAGATGATGGAAATGTATCACTTGCGACGAAAAAATGGGGATCTATGGCAGGGACGTACGCAGGTGGGGGGGGAGGGGCGCCGGGCCCGCCCACCCCCCCGAAATCTCACGATTTTTTTCATTTTCCATAATTTTCTGATTTTTCTCACAGAATAATGAGTTTGAAGGATTTGCCCCCCCCCCCCCGAAACAAATTGGCCCCCCCCGAAAAAATTCCTGCGTACGTGCCTGATCTATGGTGCATGTCAGGTTGCGGAGTGTTTTAACCGAGGGGGCGTCCACTTGTACACTATGTGGCGCGTGACAAGCGAGGCGGAAACTGTTCCGAGAGTGGTGGAAATTGGGTGCCCCCCTTGGGGCGACCCTTCGACAATTTCTGAGTGCATATACCTGAGGTACTCGCTCCAGTCAAACAGTTCGGATTTTTTAAATGTCATGTTGGTTTTACCACTGTGTCAAGTCATCCCACATACTTAACCGAGTTAAACCACAGGAATTCTTATATAGATAGCTTCAAATTCTCTTGTTACTCAATTAGACAGCTGAGTGATTTTAAATATTAGCGGGAGGGAATTTAGCTGCTCTGTCACATAATCATAGCCAGCCACGGACGCTGGATTTTGCTATGGGGGGGGGGGGCTAGGGTGAGTAAAAATAGCCAATTAGGTCGAATATTTAAATACGAAATGCCCATGAACAGACGAGAAACACGTTTTGAAAAAAAAAAAAATAAAATCGAAAAAATTAAGTAGGTAAAAATACAAGTCCAAAATTATTGTTAATCAATATTATTATAAATCTAGGGGGGGGGCAAATTTTTAAATATTCTTTTTATTGAAAATGCCCAAATAGATATTTAAAAAATCTACGGGGTCTTCTCTCCCATTGGCGTTTCTGGGTGTTATAACCATGAGAAATTCAAAATGGCGATGTCGGTGCCGTATTTGAAGATTGTACTTCCCTCAGAAATTTGCTGAAATGTTTTTAATTAGAAAATTTTTTGCCCGCTCCATACTAGCTGAATAATATTTGATTGAGATAAACCATGAACTGACCAGAAACATGCTTTGAAAAAAGAAAACATAATCAAATAAAAAAAATCAAGTAGGTAAAAATACTCGTCCAAAATTATTGTTTGCTATGTTTTATCAATTTATTTTCTTCTAAAATTTGATTAATATCAAGTGCTTCCCTTGCCTCTGAGGTCAACAGAAGGGTTTGTTTTGTCTCAATTTTCAGGGAAATTTCTGAGCCACTTGTTGAGACAGTTTCGAATGGAACACAATTTCCCAAGGCAAAACCTCGTACAAAGGACTGTAAGAAATTTTCTCCGTAAGAAATTGAGAGACAACATCGCTCCTAACAACCAACAACCATGTCAACGACGAAATTAAATTAAATATGTTTAGTAATTACTTTCTCAAGTTGCCCTAACGATTCTTTCTTTCATTTAATATGTCTAGCGTCAAATTTGTGGCAAATTTTAGCCTAAAAAATAGTAAAACTTGGCATAAATTTCGTAAAAATCAACATCCAACGCCTATTCTCTATTCAGTTTCTGTTTTATGACAATGCTTTTTGATCAAATAGAATGAGAAACTGCTTAAACATGGGAATGAGGCTCCTTTCTGAGAAATGTTAAAAATAAACAATTGACACCATCTAATATTACCAAGCAAAGTAATAAAAGTTAATCTTGGAAAAAGAATAAACAGATTAATTGCATTAATTTTCTTTTTTTAGGCTACTCTTGATTTACATTGGGTCGAATATTAAAGAAACGGTTGCCAAAATGGCACGATAATTACATTTGTGTTTGTTTTCATTTGTGCCTAATCTTGCCTACTAACCTGGTGCCATCTATTTTATAATCTATAAAAATCGTTTAAACACGAAAAACTGTACTTTCAGAAATCATCACGTTGGAATTTAATAAACTCAATTTTTGATTAATAAAAACTTAAGCACCTTTTTCTTCTGGTTTGTTGATTGTTGCTTCAGAATTTGCTCTTTTTGCTCTAGTTTTCTATATTGTTCTTTCTCTAATTTTCTTTTATTTCTCTTTTTTCCTTTTCTTTCTTTTACCAAACAGAAATATATTCTTTTAAAAGCAATGGATACAGGCTCAGATATGGAGGGAGCGACCCCCTCCCTCAAAGTTCCAAGGTGTCGGCGTTCTTGAAATTTAGTTTATGTTTATAGTTTAGTTTATCTTATGTGTTAGCATTTGCGGGCACACTGGACGATTCTGCTGGTACATTTTTATACCCACTTTCCCTCCAAACTCAAAAACCAAGCTTTGCCCCTGGATGGAGATCTGAAGATCTGAAGAATTTAACTTCATTAGTGTACGCTAGTTTACTTAAGAATTAATTGAGTTAATTAATCAAAACAAAATCACAAATTAAATATAATTTCCGGTCCAAAATATATACATGTAATTCTAGATACACTGCAACAATTACCACCAACAGTCGAAGGGGTACCCAGGGTATTTGTTCCGGGGGGGGGGGGGGGTACACACAATAAACTGTAAAAGACGTATCAAAAATTGTTTTCTATGCGTTTTTGTTACGTTTTTACGAGTCAAACAAAAGTTTCGGGGGGGGGGGGGTCAAAATCGGTGCCCCCCCCCCCCATGGATACAGCTTTGCCAAAAGTCAAGGTGCCTTATGGTACTCTAGGGATGTCCAGGGTCCTGGCAGGAAATACAATAGACAGAGGAAACTGACTATAGGAAATGCTACATACATTGATAGCTATAGCTTTAATCGCCTGCCCATAAATTCTCAAACGTTTTATTCTTGATTTTACTTTTCAGAATTCTTCAAAAGACGAAGTCCTTCGGCTTTATGGCTCATTTGGGCAGTTATATGGCTTATCGCCACAAGATCAAGCAGCCAAAGAGAAAGCTTTACAATCAATGACATCTATGTCATCGGCGCAGATTGTTTCAGCCGCGGCTGCGTTAAAAGGACCATCACTACCCACCATTGGAATTCCCTCATCTTATGCTCCAACGGTAAGCTGTACTCAATTCCCGCTTCAACCTTAACTGATTTGAAATTTGGCATCCAGGCTAAAAAAAGACTATGTTGCACCGTTCATTCCTGCAACAAGGGGATAAATGCCAAGTAATAATAAATTGTGTTTCATACATGTTGCAGACATGGATATAGTCAAAGATTTTTCTTGCGTAACGGGGTGGACATGCAAATTTAACGCCCTCTACCAAAAATTAGCTTCACAATCGCTTCTGGAGATTTATTCAGCATCTCTTAAAACCAATGTTTCAGGAATATTATTATCGACATTTTGCTTCTCTTCCAGTATTTATTTTTAAGTTATGTTCACCTCTTTCGTTCTGACCTCAAGAAAAAGAATGTTGAATTCGTTGTGACCTCGCTTGAACGTAGATTATGACCACTAGGTAAAGAACCCCGAAATTTCTTTAACTAAAAGACCATGAACAAGCCTTACTGATCAGTGTCTAACAGAGCCCCCACGATGGTGTAGCCAAGCTCTGAGGTCTCACCCATTTAGGATGAAAAGTGGTGTCGATTATTTTAAAACTATTTTTAAAGTTATTATTAAGCAAAAAAGCATATATTTTTCGGTATATCCTACCTAAGTGTTAACATTTAGTGAAGGGGTTTGTATGAACTGCTCAATCTCCCCCCTTCCTCTAGATTGTTACGCTGTCTGCAAATAAAACGCTAACAACGAAAACGGTGCATCGAAACCACAGTATATAAATAATATACAGTAAGATTACGGCTTAGTGATTTTTGGCTGCTACATTTTCGGCGCATACAAACACCTCCCATTTAATCTGGCATCAGCGGTCCAGTGTATATTACACTGGAACACGTATTTTGGCAGAAACTTTCTCAAAATGCCTTTCAAATCAACTCGAAACCTACTTGTAATTTCTTAAAACATCTAATAATAGCATTGCATATTTTTTACGTAATGCGCAAAATTTTACGTAATGTGACTGCGTAAGAATAAAACTTCTGTCATCATTACTTCCTTAAGAACGAAGTACATTGAAAAAAAATGTACCCTGGGCCTATCCTAAGTCTATTTATTCCCGGAAAAGCCGAGTTTCTAAGAATTGTTTTAATTGTCTTAAAACTATGGAGTTTTCTAGTTAAATTTATCTACCCTTTTTCTTGCGGCACGCACCAATAGACGCCGTAAAAGTAATCAAGGGGTTCAATTGTCTTCTGGCGCAGCCTCCTTTGTTTCGCCATTTTGATAGACGCATTTTTTTTTATTCTCAGGCTATTTTAATACGGTATGGGGGAAGGAGGATCGAAAATTGACATTGCCCCAAGGCACTAAAAGATGTAGCTGCTACACAAGCTATATAAAGACATACTGCTATTTTGTGTAGATGCTGTAAATATTTGAAATATTCGTTTTTGTTTGTGGGTGATCATGGAGTCATACCGTTGTGTCGAAATATCCTACCGCCCAATTGTATAAATAAGAACAAACTTTTACTTCCCTTCAAAAATACAGATTCAACATACCTTACTTTTGAATTATCCTCTACCTTACTATAAGACACCTATAATCAAAATCAAAGAATTTGTACCTTTTCTTATAGTTCTACTTTCTAAGAATTGAAAGCTTAGTAAAAAAACGAAACTTGCAATGATGACATACTAGTGAACTTATGGATAATTAAAGGGTTAAGAAAAGATTTAGGCTAGAGCTTGGGGATGAGTTGGAGAAGATAGATGGAGTTACCCTCAGGGGAGTCTTTTCCTTAAGGAGGAAATGAAGGCTTAAAAAGAGGTGAAGGCAAGAGTTTGGAAATATGTTCACTGACATTAATTTCGGTTTAAAGCGCCTTATTAGTAGGTCTTTTTTATGCAAGATTGGCCGAGTGAAGGAGAAATGCTAAAAAAAAAATTCTTAAAGAGTTCTATACTAAAAATGCTCAAATTTTTCAGTTCCTCTTGCTAAGAAATTATAAAAAAAACCTCTTGCCTTGGTAATTTGCAAATTATGTATAGATAAATGTAACGTACTGAAACCAAATTATCCAGCTATGTATGCGCTACTATTGCTACTTCTACTAACAACTCACCGCAACACCAAGCCGTCTGAGGCCAAAACAGCTACGCACGCTCCTCCTCCATCCCAATCCATTTTTTGTTTTTGATTTAACTTCTTAAAAATGTAACTTTCATGTACAGCTGCTTCTTTCCCACTACGTTTGTAATTTTCTATATTAAGCGGCTAAGCTACGTTACGTTAAGTTACGTTACGTTAAGTATAATGTTTAATGCTTTAACAAGTCCTTTCATACTAGTCTAACCTAAAAATCTATAAAACAATAATAATTATCATCTAAAATCATAACAATCATCATTAGCAGACAATCCAAAAATATAGAATGGAAAGGGAGATTCAAGTTCTAACCAAGTGTGAAAGGCTTTCTAGAAAAAGTTAATCAATTTTTTTCCAGAATTTACTATTTGCGCATCAAGAAATTTCATTTGTTGCTGCTATGTTGAAGTCTTCCTTAACGTAAACTTACGTAACGTAGAATTCTACATACATCCCTGTCTACGTGGTACTGCTCACGTTATGGATTAAATATGCTCGTAAGATTATATAGCGTATCGTAAAGTTTTACGTTATGCTAGTGCCAAAGGTTCTATGGTATAGTTTGAACCATTAAGAATATACGTTTCTCTGTGAAATTGTAATATAATTCATTTGGGTTGGATGGACAATATAGTTTTTTCCGCCTTACAATTTGGGGCGTCCATTCACGAAGTAATAGGGGGATGCAAAATGCATTTTTTAAATAGATGCTGTTTCTTTAATTTCTCCAATGAAAATACCACAAAAAGGTATTATTTTAGTGAAAATACCAAAAAATATTGTTTTTCAAAATATCAAATTCAAAATTGCCCTGCTTTCCTCCCCCCGCCCTAATGAACTAATGAACGTCATTGGTACAATTGGTAACTAATAGTATTTTATATGCTTTTTTGTAGTTAACAATGTAAGAAGTGTTAGCTAACAGTTGTTAACAGCTAACAGTTGTTCGAAATGTATTAATTGGGTGGGAATTTAAAAAAAATATACAAGCTTAGAGATATTAAGTCTAGAGATATTTGTGGGAAATCAACAAAAGAATTTCCTAACTATAAGAAATGTTAGTAGTAATGGATTTTCTACCGATGTTTACAAACAGAGGCGATTTTAGGGGGAGGGGGGCAGAGTGGGTTCTTGCCCCGGGTGCAAGAGAGCCCAGAACCACCACTGTTGACAATATAGAAACTGGTCAATTAGTCAGTGTTAATGTCGATTTAGGTTACTTTTTCACCCCGAAGCCCTTGCGAAATTAGTCATGCTGCCTTCCTGCATTATCGGCTCCTTAATATCGCGCTTTAAATCAGTCTCGTACACATCATTTTTTTCATATGGGAGGGGGGAGGGGCTAAAAATTCATCTCTTGCATAGGTCTCTGCTTCAAATCAGCATTCGATTTAAGTTTAACAACGATTTATGCTGCTGGATAAATTGTCTAACAATGTTAGCTAGCAGTTTTTTGAGTTGGCTCAGAGTAACGCAATTATATGTAAATTTGTTAGCCAAATTTTTTTACATAAAAAAAAAAATTTTTTTTTACGGTTTTCTAATATTTTAGTCTCCGTATTAATGCAATATAAAAATTTGAAATTTTAAAACAATTTTTGTTAGAGAAGTGGTAAAACGGCTTATTGTATTTTTTTCTTAAATGTTAATTTATATTTTTGTATTAGAACCAAATTTTATCATTTATTGTTTCACCTATCTATGATTCATTTTATCTATGATTCATATGATTCATTGTTTAAATTACATTAAGTTTACCTTTCCAGTTCTGGCAACCTGGACTTCAACCCGGACCTTCGCAAGAGTAAGTGCTGTTTTTTTTTTATTAACTTTAGTATTCATTTTATCTAATTTTGTAAACAACAAAATTTGTTTAGAATTTTGTTATTTATAAAATTCATCCGGAAGCTTTTACTAACAAAAAAGGAGAGACAGAAAAATATGATTAAACAGTTAACCCAGAATAGAAAATTACATACAAGATTTGAAAATGATGTTAAAAAAAGAGAAAATAACTGTTTTTCTGATTTTTTTTTTTTTTTTATTGTGTTATTTTTTTTTGTTTTTTTTTTTTTTTTTATATATATAATAATAATCCCAGCTCCTCTCAGTGGTATTACATGTCTAATTTTCAGTAAGATTTATTAAAATTTTAATTTTCATGTCTTATATATGGGCTTTAAATTTCACGTATGCTTAAATTTAAAAATAGTTCAGAGAGCAAAAGTCTTTCTGTATCCAAGTGTTATGGGTTGCCATCAAAAATTTTCTTGGGGGAGGGGGCATTCTACAAAAACTTACAGGAAATCTCCGCCTACGTTGGCTAACTTCTTATCAAAACTCCTTTCTCTTCTCCGTTAACTGACTACTTTTATTAAGATATATCACACCCCCTTCCCCCCACAACAAATTTTCTGTTCAATTTATTTTAGCATTGACCAAACATTTAAATAATTAACTTTAGGAATTCATTTACAAAATTAATATCAATTTCGCTGCTATTCCAACTTTAAAAAAAACTCCGAAAACGCAAAAATTAATTTTTAAAAACTAACTTTTTTCAAGTATTTTGAAAACTTCTTCTTCATCTTTTCTAAAAATTTTCCCAATAATTTTTTTTGTACAATTTTTACATACAAGTAATCATCCAACATTTATTTTATACGTTTTTTTTTTTATTTATGTTAACTCTTTAGTCTTGATTTTCTTTCTCTCCTTTTTTTTTATTGACACAGACTTCCGGATGTGAACCCGAAATAATTGGACTTTAATCACTATGTATATATTTATTTTTTAATTTTTCACTCTCTTAATTAAAATTTTTGCCGGTTTTTGAATTTCCGTTTCATTCTAGTTACAAATGGAAAGATCATGTCATCCAAGAAATCATTGAATTCAATGTAAGAACAAAGCAGGGTATAAATGTCAAAAAAGTAAAAAAAAAATACGTAAAAAATGGTGTAATTTTGCATTTTTAGGAAAAAAATTGTAATATAAAAACGACTGTTATAATTTGAATTTGGTTGCCAAGAAATTAACAAGCCAGATGCAAAGAGGTTAAGAACCTAAAAATCTAGAAATTGTATACCTGTTTTATTAAGACTTATTTCAACAGTTTGTCTCCGAATCGTTAACACAAAACTGCCAAAATTTAATTCCAAGAACTGTTGGAAAGGTGCCTCGTAGGAATCGGACCTATATTAACATTAGCTGACAAAAATCAAAAGATGTTTATAAGGGGAAAAGATCTATTGCAAATTGAAAATATACTTTTTTTGTTCATAGGCTGACCTCTGGCGTCAATTGGAGGGGAAATCAAGGGGCAAATACACCCCTAGACTTAAAAAAAATCCTTTTTGGGGGTTATTTTCATTGAAAAATACGTTCTTTGTGATTGTCATATAAAAAATTGAAAAGCATGATAAAAAGTCACCCTCCTAGATGTTGAAAAATGTATTTTGCCTCTCCTAAAAATTTCGTGAATCGATGCCACTGAAGCTAGGGGGAGGGGAAGGTGGATAGATTTATCGAAAATTAAGGGGATTATTAAAACAGGAAGAGAATGTTCTATCGATTTAAAATCTATTAGCGTATGTTTATAGGGATAGCAAACGGAGGAGGACAAAAGTGGGTAGCCCTCCAGCTTAGAAAACTCATTGTCTCACAGATTCATATTCGAATGTCAAGCTAAGCTATAATAGAACACTACGCCCCCTCCCGTAGCAGGCTGCTTGCTCTACTTCTTTCCCGAATGACGAATCGCCAGCTATATTTTTTTGGGTTTTGGTATACTATGGGTTTTCAACCCGAAAAATGTATTTAAACGATCAAAAATTTCTAGTTAATCTCTTCTTAAAGCATCAGGCTAAGAGTAAGGATAACTTATAAAAGCGGAAACTGGCGTTACTGTCCACAAAAAACTATCAATACCATGTAGTGTTTGGTGACACTTGGTATTTTTTTTCAGTATACTAGTAAGAATAATTAATTTAATTAGTTTAATTTATAAAATTAGGGCAGTAATAAGTATTTGGATACTTGTATGATATACCCCCTGCAGCTCAAGTTTTTCATGCATTGACACACTGTAAACCTGTTTAGTTATCTAGTTTCTTTCAACTTAGCGTGAGGAAAGACAAAGAGGATTGACAGAATAGATGGGAATTATTTAATTTGGTCTACATATTTGCACAGTAGGGGGGGGGGTAAAGTATTTGGACAATGTAAAGTCAGGAAACAAATCTTACTTCATGACACCAGAATAGTTGTAGCTAACACATTTTGCATGCAGACCCGCTGTACTTTGCCCCCACCCCCTTAATGTGTAAATATATAGCCCAAATTTGTTTCCGAAGTATTACATTTTTTCATACTTAGGTATATTTTATTATGATTAATCTAACTTCACTTCTTGAGCTGCAGGGGGTATATCATACAAGTACCAGTATTTGATCTTAATTTCTGACAGAAAAAGGATTACAGAAAAAGGATGATAGTTTTGTTCTTTCGATACTAGCACCAGTTTCCACTTTTGTAAGTTACCCATATTTTTGGCACCAAGGACATCAAAATAAAACAAATTTTGGCCCTCTGAGCCCATCTTAGGCCTATTCATAGGCCAAAAAACTGTGATGTTCTACAATTTTTGTTTTGTTTGTTGCAAGGTTTTGCAGTTTCTTTGGTCAGTATTGTATTCTCGTCAGTGTTGCCACATTAGACAATAAAACAAAACTCATTAGTTATATTTGACAACGCTGCTCGTCAGTAAAACTTCAAACATCAGCAATCTGTTAATTCTCGAAGACGGCTAGACCTGAAAAGGAAAGCTAGACCGTTTTAATCTTTTCGGTGCCACATGTTTTCAGCTTTTTTTTTTTTTATACTGATTTTTCACCCATGTTTATTTTTTTTTTATTTCGCGCCTACAACGACAAAAATAAAAAAAACTGCACATGAAACCCTTTATTAAAAGTTGAATTCCTGTTTTTTACAATTTTATAAGATATATATGGTTCATGTTCTTCACAATTTTATAAGATTTTTATTTATCCAAAGATCGTGTTTTCACTGTCTTTGGTACTTCAAGATTGTCAAAATTATTGAATTCTTCGTGCGATAAACAGCCAAACACCAGGAGAAAATTCAAAACCTATGGTATGTTTGAGTTTTTTTTTATTTCTCTTCACTCTTAGGAATGTTATAGGTAATTTCAAAAGCGTTCATATATAAAGATTATATATATATATATATATATATATAAATAAAATGTATAAACACAAAAACAATGAAAAAATTTTGTCGGAGTTATGGCGAACCTCATAATAGGATGACTTTATTTTCTCGAGGTGACAATAATAAACGAACTGAAAAATAAAAGCTGGAAATCGTTCTGTGACGTCAATTGGGGTGCATATACCCCTTGTATCGAGAAAAATACCTTTGGGGGCATTTTCATATAAAAATGCCTTTTTTGGTATTTTCATTTTATTAAATGTCAGACTTCCCCCTCCTAGATCTTAAAAAATAATATATTCCCCCCCCCCCTAGCTTTTGAAAAATTATATTTTGTTCAGCGATGCCAACGCTTTGAAATGAACTGTACAGTTTTCCGACTAAAGTTGTACCGCAAGACGTTAATTTGTACCATCTGAACATCAGTTTAAAGATTTGTCATAACAAGAAGAAAATATTCGATATAACTGAAACATCAACAGATATCCTTGTCAAAAATAAGCAAGAAAAAAAAAATATCAAGAAATTTGTACTGTACCAAAATATTCCCAAATGTACCGCATTCTACCAAGACGAATTGTATAAAAAACGGCACAATTGTATTGCATTGGCAACGCTGTTTGTGTTTTCAGTTGTAACGCGGCTAGCTCTCCAGGAATAGAACAAGATACAACTTTTATAATAATTGAGTAGTTGCCTTCGAATAGCTTGATATTGCAGTGATATTTTCTGCTTATTTCTTGATATTTTCTTGATATTTTCTTTTCTTTATTTCTTTTCTTTCTTATCTTTTCTTTATTTTATTTTAATTGTCTGGCTCTTATTTATTTGTTTACTTTTTTGTTCTTGTTGAAGGGTTTAATTCTTTAAGTTGGTTAAACCCAACAATTACGAGTTTAGCTCTCCCTTGGGTTGTGTATTATTGTAGTAATAAAATAAATTTGTTCATTCATTCACTCGTTCATTATCACATAAATGGGATGATCCATATGTCTTTTAGCTGAATTTTTATTCCATTCTTTTTCTCTTAACTTATTCGACTTTTTGGGAAATAACAGCACACATTTCTTAATATTGAATTTTTTTTTCTAGTGTGAAGCCATTCTCCCAAGGTCATTATCCTGGGCCACCTCCTGGATCAGGAACACCAATGAAAAACGCTGGCGTTCCTGGTTTACCCCACAGTGGCGACATTAGTCTCCTAGCACCCCCACCTACGGTGACGCCCACCCCTCCCTGGGAAGGAAGAGCCATAGCTACGCACAAATTGCGATTAGTCGAATTTTCCGCATTTATTGAACAAGAAAGAGCCCCAGATACAGTAAATACTATTTTCTTAGATATTAGCTGTTTTGTAGTTTTTTTTCTAATTTCTTCTATTTTAATGATAAATTGGAAAGATGATACATTCAGGAGGTGTATTTCTTTTTATTCCCCGCCCCTCCCAACCGTTTGATTTTTCATTCTAGCCAATTATCAGTTCACAATCAAGGCCGTATGTTCGAACTGGGATAAAATTTTAGATGAAGGGCTTTTGGCTCTCTTGGAAACTGAAAAAGTCTTGCAGGAACGGGTCCAGAGCCTAAATTTTGCCCAAAATTGGTCTTTTGAAGTATCTACCTTCACTCTTTCCCCCCTCTAAAGGGCACTGATCTTTGATGATCTTGTACAAACTTAGTGTAAAGAAAGTGAAACTTAGAAATAGCTTCAAAGCATAAATAAGGTTAAGGAAAGTGTTTTTGGCCTCATAGCTTTCTTAAATCCTGATTTATTAGTTTTTGAAATTTTGTAAAATTTGGCTTTATTTTGACAAAATACAGATATGGTTTAAAATGTTAACTCAAAAAGTTTTTATTTTTCGATAAATTAAAATTTCACACAGGGATTTAACTTTTTGGTCTTTTCACCGGTATTGTGTAACTGGATAAACAATCAGGCTTCAAGTAGGTGGGGTTATTTCAAGTAGGCGGGGTTATTACTAGTGGATAACTTCATTGGTCAACGGAAATGAATCACATACGGAACCTCAGTGGCGGATGCAGGGGGGGTCGAGGGGGGTGCCACCCCTAGCGTAGCCTAAAGTAGTGTAATTTACTTAATTAACCCAAGTTTGCGTGAATTAAACTTGCTCCTAACGCAAGTTTATCGGATCAACCTATCTTGCGCCCCCCCCCCCCTAATTTTTTTTATCGGATCGACCTATTTTGTGCCCCCCCTCCCTCCCTAAAAAGATCCTGGATCCTCCCCTGCGTAATCTACTTGGAGTCTCCCTTCGACTGGAGGTGCATAAGGTAGTAACGACAGGCCTCAAATTCAGCCGATCTTTTACTAGAGACCAGAGCTCATTCAGGATAGTTTTAAGACTTGTTGCGTCTTTCTGCAGGGTGTGTTGTCCTGTCCTCCCCTCCTTTGAAGACCGGGTGGGGCCCAACCCCATACATCGTGTGGGAGGCGTCTTTCATTTATGGGGATCTGTATCTCGATCTCCTTATTCTGACCTTGTTGGTCACCAGTGGCTATTCAATACTTGTCCTTATTTGGAAATTCATCACTCTGTCTGTCCTATGGATTGCAATGATTCTACGTAGGCCATTGTTTTCGATCGAAGTAATCGTTTATCTGCGTTCTTTGAAAGGCTCCATGACTCACACCCATGCATAAGCACAGAGAATGCGTTACTTCCAAATAGTCTGAGTCTCAGCTTTTCGGGGTAATTTCTGGATTTTTAAAGGTTACTCAGCTGAGAAAATGCTGCACCTGTATACGCTATGTGCAGCATTACTTCTTTATCACACTTCCCATCTTGGGTCGCTGTGCCACCAAGATATTTCAATTCTCCGACCTCTTTAATATCAGAACCATCGTATTGAATGTCTTCAGCCAGGTGCGTTATAGCTATTTTTGAAATCTGGGGAGAGGGGGGGGGGGTGTTTTTCTTTGGTATTTTTTTCAATGACAATACCAGAAGAGGATGTATTTCAAAGAAAATTCAAAAATAAAGGCATTTTTCAAAATCTAGGGGAGGAAGCAAAAAAATCCAGGGAGAAGAAAATATTATTTGCAAATCACGTGATTTTTATTTTGCACCAAAATTCGACAAAACTTCAGCAACACCTGGCTGTAGTGCACCACGGCTATCGCCCTATTCACAGAAGAGCATGCTTCTCAAAGAAAATACAAAAATAAAGGTATTTATAGACTTTGAAATTGGCATTGAAAATAGGCATTTAGGCATTTAAAGACTTCTAAAATATCTTTTTACTACTGTCATTACCCCCCCCCTCTTACATCTTCGTGAATTGGTGCCATAATATTTTCGTTTCGCATGGATTCACACCGCTGCACCTACACGCTCTATACGCAGCATCACTTCTTCTTCACAGGTCCCATCTTGGATCACTGTTCTACCAAGTTATTTCAGCTCTCTGGCCTCTTCGATATCAGAACCCTTACATTGAATCCCTTCTGTCAGGTTTGTTATAGCTGTATTTCACATACTTTTTGTTTTATCTTTTTTTATTAGTAGGCCAGTAGGTGCAGCTTTCGCTGCCAGTTCATTCGAATTATGTCAATTGTTGACCTCGCAGTGTGTAGCAACAGTGCTGTCGTCGGCGAACTTGCTGTCATGTAGTTGACGCTCAGGGCTTAGTTGAATGCCTCCTCTAAAAGGGGCAGGCTCGAACCATTAAGTCAATTAAAATAAATCTGTTAAATTAAATCTCTTTTTTACTTTGTCAATATTATCATTTATAACCAAATCATTATTCAGACATCATTAGGAAATTATCAGTTTCATTCAAAATTATCCTGTTCCGTTATTTAGGAAAAAGCAGGAAAAAAAAGGAGGGTTATTTCATATTTGACCCCTTGCCCCGCCTTGATCCTCATCACAGTCCTCCTACTTTCCAATTTTATTTTACTTTTTTTCTCCTTACTTAGTTTATTAAAAAACACATAAGTGTAATTTAAAAGGGTAATTAGTAAATTACTTGATGTTTCTTCTCTTGCTTCTTAAACAGGGGAACTGTTTCCTCTATTTCTTCTTAAAAATCTTTTTCCAACTTTGGAGTTCAAGGCTTTCTATACAACTTACAGCTGAACTTTTGTAACATATATCCTTAGTAACTAAACTAAAATAAAGGTCCTTGGGACAATTATAAGTTTGCTTTCCAAC
Source organism: Artemia sp. Qi Xiang Cuo (assembly GCF_049724085.1). NCBI lineage: Eukaryota > Metazoa > Arthropoda > Branchiopoda > Anostraca > Artemiidae > Artemia > Artemia sp. Qi Xiang Cuo. The sequence goes on from NC_142812.1 coordinate 54,295,338, forward strand.
TTTACCATGATTTGTCAATTAATTATAGAGAGGGGGAGGGGATATTAGAAAGTGCTAGGATGGAGTCCAACTTTAAGAGAGTCTTAATCGAAGAGGTATTGAGATTATGCAGCTTCAAAAGTTGTTAATTGAAGCAATTCCTCGGATTTGTGTAATTTACCTCACTGGTTACTTTGGATGAATCTTAGAAATGTAAACAGATGATTTGATGGGAGAAATTAATCGGGAGGATAAGTTTAAAGTTGTTGCAATTTCTCTGCAAGGATGAAGAAAATATTGACCTTTGAAGAAAAGAACAATAAAGTGACAGAGATAGTAAATACATAGCGAGCCAAGTTGATAGCACCGAGGACGGTGAAAGTTGGCATTGTTGCCAAAGAATTGTTGGCATTGGTTTAGTGGAAACTTACAGAACTTATGTATCATAAATTTTTAAAAAAATGGTAACCCAATTTTTACTGAAAATGACCTCTATATGCAGTTATGCCCGTTTAGTAGTAGGGGGCGTTTGAAACAACAGACAATAAGCTGAAAACATATGGCACTACTCTTTGTTTCTTTATTCCTTTCTTTCTTTGTTTCTTTGTTTCTTTGTTTCTTTCTTTCTTTCTTTCTTTCATTCTTTCTATCTTTCTTTCTTTCTTTCTTTCTTTCTTTGTTTATTTTTCTTTCACTCTTTGTTAGTTTTTTATTAACAATAGCAGTTCAAAACGTTGCGTCCCCTACTTTTTGCATCGATCGTGAAAAATGCGAAAACCTCAGGGTTTGGCGAAAAAAATTAATGTTGTAATTTCCCGGGAGTTATACTTTTCAATTCTTTCTCTCCTCTAAACTCTCCTTTAGAGACTTCAAAGGATTCCTAAGGGATAAAGGGGATATTTCGCAAACCCCTGACTGCTGAAACTGGACCCAACCTGAAACTCATTTATTTTTTTTGAATCATTAAAAATTCAACCTCATAAATGTGGCAGCTTAAATTTGCCCCTAAATATCACTGATCTCTGAGACCCCACTGGCTAAGCATCACACAAAGTGAAACAGAGTAGGGCGAGTGGTTGGTAGTGGCAGTGGTAGGGCAACAAAAGAAACTAAGGTAAATCACAGCCATTTAAAAAACGGAGAAAAGCGTAAAAATCTTGGTCAAAACCTAGGTAGTGGCAGTGGTAGGGCAATAAAAGAAACTAAGGTAAATCACAGCCATTCAAAAAACGGAGTAAAGCGTAAATATTTTGGTGAAAACCTTGGTAGTGGCAGTAGTAGGGCAACAAAAGAAACTATGGTAAATCACATCCATTTTATAAACGGAGTATACGTAAATATTTTGGTGAAAACCTAGGTAGTGGCAGTAATAGGGCAACAGAAGAAACTAAGGTAAATCACAGCCATTAAAAAACGGAGAATAGCATAATTATTTTGGTCAAAACCTAGGTAGTGACAGTGGTAAGGCAACAAAAGAAACTAAGGTAAATCACAGCCATTTAAAAAACGGAGAAAAGCGTAAATATTTTGGTCAAAACCTAGGTAGTGACAGTGGTAGGGCAAAAAAAGAAACTAAGGTAAATCACAGCCATTTAAAAAACGGAGAAAAGCTTAATTATTTTGGTCAAAACCTAGGTAGTGACAGTGGTAGGGCAACAAAATAAACCAAGGTAAATCACAGCCATTTAAAAAACGGATAAAAGCGTAAATATTTTGGTCAAAACCTAGGTAGTGACAGTGGTAGGGCAACAAAAAAACGGAGACAAGCGTAAATATTTTGGTCAAGACCTTTGCTTTGCTCATTCGTTTTTAATGTAAAATACAAGTAAAAATAAGAATTATTGATTGAAAAAATTGAATTATAGAAAATAACTATAGGTTATAGTTGAAAAAGTTATAAGTTTGGCTTTTTATATCGTCCTGAAAACTTCTATCAATATTGGTTTTTCTTTTTTAATCCTGTACTGAGAGTATTTGAGCAGAGGTTTTGACCGAGATATTTGTATTTTTTGTTTCTCCCTTTTTTTTGACTGGCGGTGACTCACTTCCTGTCCTTCTGTTGTCCTCCTTTTCCACGTTTGTTGATTCTGAGCCAACGGGATCTCAGAAAATATTGGATTATTGATCACCAATCTGATCGCTCTGCCAGTTGAAAGGAGATTTGAGGCATTGTCAGTGGGTCTTCCAACAATTGAGGTGACTTCCAACAATATTTTTTTTTCTTTTTTAATCCTGTACTGAGAATATTTGAGGAGAGGTTTTGACCGAGATATTTGCATTTTTTTTGTTCCTTTTTTTAAGTGGCTGTGATTCACCTCACCTCCTTCTGTTTTTCTCTTTTCCCACGTTTGTTGACTGTGAGCCAGAAGGGTCTCAGAAAATATTGGATTATTGTTCACCAATCTGATCGCTCTGCCAGCTGAAAAGTAATTTGAGCCATTATCAGTGGCTCGAATTATTGTGTTTATTTTTAATTTGCTGACTTACATGGAATTTAAATAAAAGGGTCATTAAAAAAAAAAAAATAGATGTCAATGGTTGGCAGTTTTAAAAGTGATCGATATCTGAAATTACTTTTTTCTAGTTACAACAGAATTCATACTGGAGAAAAACTGTTTAAATAATTTGGTTTTTCTCCAGTATGGAGTCTGTTGTGATTGTTTTGATAAGCAATAGATTTCAGGTATATTTGGTTAGTTTTTCTTATATTTATAAATTGTAAAAACATTTTTTTTCTTCTGTTAGTAGATATACCGAAATTTTATGTACAGTTTATATATATTGTCATAATTAGAAACTAATATTTTGAGAAGCATTCCCCTTCATATATTTTGATCTCAGTCCTATTACACCCTTCTACCCTTTGATACGGCTTCGATTCGGGGTATTCTTTAATTAGGAAAGTTTCAATAATAAACTTGAATTTATTGATTTGGTTCCAATTGTAGTAATTTGCAAGCATACATCTTTTATGAATTGCTTAAAAGCTTTAAACTTTCTTTACCAAAATAGTTCCGTACATTGCTGGCGTAGAATATAATTAGGAGAGAGCAGATTTACATAATGAGCACAGTATTAGAACTTATTTCTAATACTTTCTCCTGTATTTGTTATTTAAACGAAACACAGTCAAGAAGTTTGCTGAATGTAAATATATTTAGAATTGGGCTATATATTTGCACATTAGTGGTGGGGCCTGGGGGCTAGGTTAGGGCGCTTAACAAATAGTTTACTCCCCCCCCCCAATGTGCAAATATATAGCCCAAATTGTATTATTATATAAACTGAAGGTTATATGAAGGTTATATTCCACTAGGATTAACCCAACTTCACTTCTTGGATGTGTTTCGTATAATCAACAAGTACCCTTTTTTTTCACTGCCTGTGACTTACCTTTTTTTGTACAGCGTTGTACAAAGCCAGCATATTCTAGCCAGACAAACTTTAGATCAAATTATTTTTTATTGAATTATTTATTTTCAGCGTCAAATTTTATATGTTTGTAATATGTATTTTGTGAATAAAGACGAAGATTCTAAAGGGAGATTCAGGATGCTTAATTCAGGAACTATCTTAACTAACTTAACTTGATCAGCTTATTTACTTAGTTTTTTTTTTAACTAAGTACTTTTTTTTCTTTTTTCTCTTAAGTCATACGAACTTAAGAAGTTGATAATTGGTCTCAATCTTCTTTCTAAAGATAGAATTGTTTACAAAAAAAGCTGACAATCGAAAACTAAGTAAAAGAATAAAAGTTTTAGCATGCAACGCCGTTCAAGTCTACTCAACGAGATAAACCAGGGAATAAGCTAAAAAGGATATTACATTGGGACTTAATGGATGACCTTATTTGGAATCACTCAGGGATTCTCAATAGAACAGGTTGATACCTCATTAGGAATCACCGAGGGCTTTTCAGTAGAACATGTTGATACCTAATTATGAATCACCGAGGGCTTTTCAGTAGAACAGGTTGATACCTCATTAGGAATCAATGAGGGCTTTTCAGTAGAACATGTCGATAACTAATTAAGAATCACCGAGGGTTTTCAATAGAACAGGTTGATACCTCATTAGGAATCACCGAGGGCTTTTCAATAGAACAGGTTGGTACCTCATTAGGAATCGCTGAGGGCTTCTCAATAGATCAGGTTGATACCTCATTAGGAATCACTGAGGGCTTTTCAATAGAACAGATCGATACCTCACTAGGAATCACCGATGGCTTTTCAATAGAACATGTTGATACCTCATTAAGAATCACGGAGGGCATCTTCAAGCGTATTTAGGGCTATCTTCAAGCGTATTTAGAACAGACTTGGTCAGATTAGCTTTTAAAAATATTTTTTCCTTGAGCTATCTTTATTTCAATTATTTATAATATTACTTTTTGCATGTAATATCATTTGCGCTCTCTTGGGGATGAAGCCAGAGAATAAACTAAGAATAACATTAGATTAGGACCTAGTCTGCCAGAGGCAAGTTACCTTGTCATCATAAGAAATAAATCCTGTGTAATATCTGCCTTTAGTTAACACGAAAAAGGAAAGAGAATTGAAGATATTCATGAGACGAGGGGATAAACTGGCTGAGGATACATGTCGAGTTTAAATGCATGATTATAAAAAATCAAAATAACCAGGGAATAAGCTAAAAAGGATATTACATTGGGACTTAATGGATGACCTTATTTGGAATCACTCAGGGATTCTCAATAGAACAGGTTGATACCTCATTAGGAATCACCGAGGGCTTTTCAGTAGAACATGTTGATACCTAATTATGAATCACCGAGGGCTTTTCAGTAGAACAGGTTGATACCTCATTAGGAATCACTGAGAGCTTTTCAGTAGAACATGTCGATAACTAATTAAGAATCACCGAGGGTTTTCAATAGAACAGGTTGATACCTCATTAGGAATCACCGAGGGCTTTTCAATAGAACAGGTTGGTACCTCATTAGGAATCGCTGAGGGCTTCTCAATAGAGCAGGTTGATACCTCATTAGGAATCACTGAGGGCTTTTCAATAGAACAGATCGATACCTCACTAGGAATCACCGATGGCTTTTCAATAGAACATGTTGATACCTCATTAAGAATCACGGAGGGCTTTTCAATAGAACAGGTTGATACCTCATGAGGAATCACTGATGGCTTCTCAATAGAACATGTTAATACCTCATTAGGAATCACTGAGGGCTTCTCAATAGAACAGGTTGATACCTCATTAGGAATATCGAGGGCTTTTCAATAGAACAGGTTGATTCATTGATAGTTTGGTTTTCAAAACACGGTTCATATAGCAGGAATGTCTAGAATTTCGTGGGGCTTGATTATGGGGAATACTTTCAAGCGCATTTGAGAGCGGACTTGGTCAAATTGCGTTTTAAAAACTTGTTCTTTTTTTTCCTTTAGCTATCTTTTATTTCTAATATTTAAAAAATGAGTTTTAGCATGTAATATTATTTGAGCTCTTTAGGGGATGAAGTCAGGGAATAAACTAATTATAACATTACATTGGGACTTTATCTAGGACCTCATTAGCAATCATTAAGGGCTTTCCAATAGTGCAGGTTGATTTATATCTAGTTGCAGTTTTCAAACACGGATCATACAGTGGGATAACTGCTAAAGTTGGGGGGTGGGGGGTGGGCTTAAATGTGGGGAATATCTTCAAGCGTATTTAGAACAGACTTGGTCAGATTAGCTTTTAAAAATATTTTTTCCTTGAGCTATCTTTATTTCAATTATTTATAATATTACTTTTTGCATGTAATATCATTTGCGCTCTCTTGGGGATGAAGCCAGAGAATAAACTAAGAATAACATTAGATTAGGACCTAGTCTGCCAGAGGCAAGTTACCTTGTCATCATAAGAAATAAATCCTGTGTAATATCTGCCTTTAGTTAACACGAAAAAGGAAAGAGAATTGAAGATATTCATGAGACGAGGGGATAAACTGGCTGAGGATACATGTCGAGTTTAAATACATGATTATAAAAAATCAAAATTACTTGAAATTATAAGTTGTCACTTTTTTTTTACTGTTAATGAATTCTATTTGTCGAACATAGATCATTTTTAGGTTTTGGGTATGGTGAAAATTTCTATGATATAAAAAATTTTAAAATAATCCTCTGAGTGAGAAGTAAATTATGTATTTTGAATCAAAAACCGAAAAAAGTGAATGCCATGAAAGCTATAATAAAGGATGATAAAATCGTACAAATCACGAAATTTTGGGAGCGGCACTGCACCCCCCTTGCCCTTTCACGTGTGCACTTTTTTGGCTTTAGTTTATTTCCTATTTTATTTTCTCCTCTTCATATTTTTTTTTCACTTTGGTTGTATCCGAAAGAAAATTCCAATTATAATTCATTTAGGACGGCAAACACTTTATTGTGAGCTAAATACGTATTATGAATATTTATTGTGTTTATAATTTTTTATTAACTGTGTTTACAATTTTAGTATCATAAGCACCTGTTTGTACATATTGGTCCTGCAAGTTATTCCGATCCCTTACTAGAAACAGTGGACATTCGACAAATCCATGACAAATTCCCTGAGAAGAAGGGTGGATTAAAAGAACTCCACGACAAAGGGCCTCAGGATGCGTTTTTTCTTGTCAAATTCTGGGCGGATCTAAATAATGTCGACGACGATCATAATAGCTTCTATGCAGTTACCTCTTTGTAAGTTTTTTTTCCAACCTGTTATTTTAAATTTCTGTTAGCTAGTTTTTCTTTCAGATAGCGCCAAGGCCGTACCCATGATTTTTTTTCGGAGAGGGTTTTACTAAAAAAAAATTTCCGGGGGTGGGGTTACACACAAAAAAAAACCCTCAAAAAACGCATACAAAATCTATTTATATCCATTTTTTTACGTTTTTACGAGTCAGACAAGCATTTTTTTTGGGAACGGGGGATTCAAACCCCCCTAACCCCCCCCTCTGGGTACGGCCTTGTATAGCGCATACGACATGGGTCTATTTTGAAGTCTAATCGTTCTTTAAAAAAAAACACAAATCACTTGATTTAACAGTCATAAGGTCTATTGTCAAAATAAGGAAGGGAAAATGGATTAGAAGCCTTAATTTAAGCCAAAAGAGGCAGTGGTTATGATAAAACGTTATGCATAGTTTTGGTAACGTTATTAATAGTTTTGGTAACGTTATGCATAGCCCCAGATTTACCAATAGGCCCACTAGGCCGGGCCTAGGGGCGCACAATGCCCGGGCGTGCAGTAAATTATCACTGAAGGATTTCTCTTACAAAAGCTACACTGATGTGATATATCTTCAAAGTGCCGGGTGCACTCCGCCACCACGCTGCCTTTTCAGAGAGAAGTTATTTAAAAAAAAACACAGGTATTCCGTGGCTGCTTGGAAACTGTCAGACGTCGCCCAATAATGGCAGCTGAGAGTTCTGTACCACCTCTGACTTTTATTACTTTTGGCTGGTCAGTTGTGTTGTGATCAGCGCTTCCACTATCCCCAAATTCTTGTGGTTTTTCCGAAAATCTCGAAAATAAGAAGCAAAAAGCGCTTGGGCCTAGGAGCGTCAAAGCTTTAAATCCGGCCTTGGTTATACACCGGGTACTTGGAAGCCAAGCGAGCATTTTTGCTTATACGTACAGACGCACATAAATATATAAAATGGGGACGAATTTCATGCCTAGTTTTGGTAAGACTATATTGTTTTGTCTCACGACTGTGGAATTTAATTGAAACTTTTATTTTTTTTTCTGTGGGGGGGGAGGGGGGGGGGTATAAAAAGATTTTGAATAAAGCAAAAAAATTTGTTATCTGGTCCTCCAAAGATTTCAAGATTCATATTTTTTTTTCTATGCCTGTCGTCCGAGAGGATATATAGCTAGCTGATAAAAAAAAAAAAAAAAAAAAAAAACAAAAAAAAAAAACAAAAAAAAAACAAGCGATAAAATATAAGAATAATCAAGCAAACCAAGAAAACGAGGGTGAATTTCATCCAGTGTAAAAAACAAACGAGTGGAAATATTCTAGTTGATTTAATATAAGTTAATTTAATAGGCTAATTTAATTTGGCTAGTTTGGGCTGAGTTAAAGACACATGTGTATTAGCGAAACGGTTTTGATAAGAAAAACGGACCATTTAGAGGTGGTTCTCTGTTATTGCTCTGATTGCCACCATTCTCGTTTAATATATGGTGGCTGTCACCTGCTCATATGCTATTTCTTTGGACTCGCATCGCGACGTTCTCATGAAGTCATCACCGTGTTCAAGTTCCGAGCCCTGTAACGGGCTGATGTTGCTAAGTTCAAACTCAGTATTACCGAACAAAAATCAATCCTACCACGCCACTAAAGGAAATAGGTGTTGATTTGCTTTTCTATATTATCTGGTATCTATTCAGGTACAGAATTTAAAGTACTCAAGATAGAGTAGAAATCTATGTATTTTACACCATCTATAATATTTGGCGTACAAGGAAACAGATAGCGTTTCTTTACATTTTACTATGCTGACTGACTTCTTGATAAGTTCAATGATCGCCAAATATGCAAAGGAAAGAGTCCAGGTCCATCTGTAGGTATTGTTTCGGGGAGGAAGGGAAAGGCTATAATGTAAGAATTTTGTAGTGATAATTTGATTAAGAAGTGCCCAACAACTCAGGAGAGGATTTTGTTTTTTGGGGTGGGGTGGGGGGAGGAGCCTGGGCGCTGATATCTCCCCATGCGCAAGTTCGTTGCGCATGCGCATGTTAAATTCTCTAAAACCTCGATTTTAAAGTTCGTAAATGATTTTAATTTTTTTTCCGCTTAACAATCAGTGATTGCTTTGCAAGTTACATAAAGATAGATATATAAAGATGGTTGCACTTTTATTTTCCCCAAAATCTTCATGTCACTGCCGAGTTTCTTTGGTATATTCGCAATAAAACGTATAAATCACATTATACAAGCATAGTCACATTACAAATTGAATATTTAACATTTTAAGTACGGTATATTTAAGTTTAAAAAAACACTAACTAATCCTTCTGATTTTCTTTGTACATATTTACATAACTAAGTACAAAACTTTTCGCTACCGCTGATGGGCACAGCGTACCGGCTGAATTTTCTCAACATGCACTGCAACCCTGCACGGGAGTCGTGTTTTTGTTGATTTAGGGGGGGAAAGGGTTTTGTGGATTGGGTGGATCAGAGATTTTCTTCCGAAATGCATGCAGAGTTTCTCTCTTCTTTTTTTTAGAGTTTGCATTTTAAACTTTGTCAGCAGCTCTTTGTACGACGTTTATGCCTGCTTCAATACTATCATTAGAGCTCTTTTCTGAACTCTTTCGACCCTGGCGCTTTGCTCAGCCGTCAGTCCAAAATGCCATACAGGAGCTGCATATTCCAGAATTGGCCGAATAAAAGATGTAAATATTCGGAGGAGGTGATCTGGAGGGGCGACATGTTTCGACATAAGCTTGAGTATCTGCAGCCCAACATTACCCCTTTTACTAGACTAGATGTCTAGTCTAGTAGACATCTTTCCTAGTAGGCCTAAAGTAAATTTCGAAACTAATTTGAATTAGTTGACAGGTCCATTTTTCATATTTTGATTAGCCCAAATCTAGATTTTCTTCATGTTTCTTAAGTTCTAAGATCAATTTTTTCGAGTAATGGAAATTTTAAATTTGGCTTATTCAGGTAATTTTAGTTAATAACCTTACAAATTCTTACCCTAGAGCTTAGTTCCTTCAGTACCTCCGGAGATGTAAATATTCAAATATCCGGAGATGTCAGTGAGAATTCTCTAATCTTCCCTCAAGTGGGCCGCTGGATGAAAATTTTTCCATTCTGGGGTGAGACTTGTTTGAAGGGCTCTTCTTTCACGTTTGTATGTCCTACGGAGCGTGTTCTTTGGTCTTCCTCGATGACGGTTGCCTTTTGGTTGCCAGTTGAGCAGCATTTTTGGAAGTCTATTGTTTTACATGTGGACGATGGGTCCAAGGTTTCCCAGTTTCGTTGTATTATACAGTTCCAAGCTATACAAAGTATATAGAGTTCCGTGTGAGGTATTCCTCACAACGGAGGTGATGTCTGGTTGACCTCTGCGCGCATGGTTTCCGTTGTTGCTGACAAGGTCACTCCAGCTGATCCTCGGGATTCAGTGAAGACAATATTCTAAAAAGTCAACAATGTCTTTTTCCTGTTCTGCAATTAACTTTAGACATTCCATAGAGAAACCCAAAGCAGGCAAACATTGCTCTGGAACAACCTGAGTTTCAGCTTTTTAGAGTATACCGTGGATATATAGAGTGGTACAAGTTCTTATAATGCTGCGTTGGCTATGGCTATTCTGGCGCGTAGTTCTTTTTCGGAGTCCCCACTGGAAGTTACTGTACTTCTTAAGTACATGAGGTCTGTCTCCTGTTCGATGTCTTAATCTTTGGAGCTTTGTGACATTACAAGTCATTAAAGGTACATATCAATGACATTATATGTAAACTAGCCGAAAAGGTTCTCTTTGGGGGCACCTTGGATACCACAAGTATCTCCACTTGCTCAGGCCTTTCGCCCACGCCCACTTGTCACTTTCCTCGGGCGTCAGTTCAAATTAGAATTTAGTTAATATTTATTCTAAATTGGAATATTTACTACTGTCTGAGAAGTTTTCATTTGACTTTACTGCTATAAAACGTATTGTAGCCGTAAATAAAGGGTAAGACTCCTGTAGGGAATGTGGCTGTACTGCAAAACATCTCCAGCTTGTTTTTTAGAAAGCAATTTTAAACAAGAAAGCTTATAAAAAAGTTTTAGCTATAGAAAAAATATGTCACACTCATGTCCGGAAATCGGTCGTGTCTTTGAATTAAAATCAACTTGGTGGAAGTGATGAAAAACTTGAGCACCAGGGCTAATTGCAGTAAAGCCAAGACAGATAGTCTCTGTGAGAGGCAAACTTGGCATAAATTTTTGAAGTTGTATAAAAATGATTCATTTCACTTGTTGATAGATAGTCTATCGTCCATCCTAGGTCAAAACTAATGTAGACTGGCATAGCGTAAGGGTGATTCGAAAAAGTTCTGTGAGTCAATTGAAGGCAATTGGAGATCCCGTGTTACAAAACAGCTTTTGCTTGAAACAGCCTGAAAACACTCTCTTAGTGCATAATTGAACTCTTTAGACACACTTTAAGTTCTGAATTCATTCCTGTTTGCAAATTGACTAACCTAACTTCTTTTTCTGACCTAAAAACTAGAAGAACACTACATTTCCATTCGCCATTCAAGACCTTTTCAGTCCAAATATAATAGATGGCAGTGTGAAAATTGTGTCCCAGCACAGCCTTCTCCTCAAATGCCTTGATGTCGCCCAAGCTATCCCATATTTCATTTGAAATGTCTCTTATTTTGTAAGAATGAATATATTTATAAAAATAAAAAGCATGTTCTTCTTCAAAATTTTAGAATTTCTATGTATACATATATAGAATATATATCAGAATGTATTTACTTATTTTTCAATGCATATATAAGATAATAATACATTATTACCTCATATATGCACGGAAAAATAAGTCAATAATTACGCGGGGAACTTGGAAATTTTACTGCATAATCTTAGTAGTAGTAACAGTAGTAGTAGTAGTGGTAGTAATATATTTTATGCAAGCCCTTAATTATTTTATATTTTTAGGTATGAAAGTCCAGAGAATATGACAATCACTTGTTCTACAAAAGTGTGTTCGTTTGGGAAACAAGTAGTTGAGAAGGTGGAGACGGAGTATGCTCACTTTGAAAACGGACGTTTTGTCTATAGGATAAACAGATCTCCAATGTGTGAATATATGATAAATTTCATCAACAAATTGAAAAGTTTACCAGAAAAATATATGATGAACAGTGTGTTAGAAAACTTCACAATCTTACAGGTAAATAATTTCCTAGACCACACTGCTTTTCCATTTACAAAAAATTAAGCAAGAAAAACGGGTTTTAATTTTATTAAAGCAGTGAATAAATAACAACAAAATAAGCACTTAATAAACAAAATAAATAACAACTAAAAACACTCCGAATATTTCGGCCCCACGTTCGGGAGACTAAACTTGATGGAGTTCAAAACCCGTTTTTCTTGCTTCATTTTTCGTATCTTACAGGTAGGTTTTTATACACTGATCTTCTGGATTTGAGATTCGGATCAGGCTCCAAATTCTATTCTTCTCTAACCTCGGCTTAATAGACAATAACAGTAATAAATTTTTAATTTTTTTCAAAAGATTATCAAAAGAGAACACAGAAGCTTGGCCTGTTTTTATCGTCATATATCCGATAACTATGACACCTTTCTATTTTTCTTATTCATCTTAAAATTGAAGGAATACCCGATATAAGACCCGATATAAGAATGGCTATTGGGAAGGTGTCGCTTCTTATCCTTCTTATCTTATCCTTCAATAGAAACACTAGGAAAGGAGAGGAGGAAAGGAGGGTATGTTTTTTTGTCTAGTCGTCCTATACACGTGGTGTGACGTGATAAAAAAATCGTCTTAAGACGTGGTGAAACCTGCTTTCCACCTTCCTAAGGTGTAGAATAGGATTTTTTTTTTTTTAAGAAAAACTTTTTGAATAGCAACGACCCTTTTTAAATAAGAGAATAGTCGCCAAAAAAATGTTAATGGTTTGTCAAAAAATGTCAATGTCAAAAACTTTGGAAAACTGAGAATGGGGAAAACTGGTCTGTCGTGGAAAACAAATAATTTACACCATCCTTTTTTTTTTTTTTTTTTTTTTTTTTTTTTTTTTTTTTTTTTTATTAAGATCCTAAACACTGTATATGCAGTTTTGTTTATTCTCTACCCAGGGAGTAATTTTCTGAGGGGAGAGGGGGGGGGACAACTGCCCTTCTAAAACCTCCGTTTCCGCCTTTCTAAGGTGTAGAGTAGGATGTCACTTTAATAAAAATTTTACGAACAAATAAGCTTTCAACTGGGGAAAAATCTATTTATTTAGAAAGTGAAAAAAAGGTACAAAAGTCCAGATATTTCAATCACATATCCAGCGCCCTTCTTCAGTAGAAATATCTTCCATAGTATTTCTACTGAAGACGGTCGCTGGATATATGATCGAAATATCTTGACTTTTATACCTTTTTTTTCACTGTCTAAATAAATGGATTTATCCCCATTTGAAAGCTTCTTTGTTTGTCATGGAAAGGCATTGTGGTCTAAGAAAACAGCATCTAATTCAAGGTGTTATCGAAAATCAACTTTTTACGTAAAAAGCTTTTTTTAAGAAGAACTTTTTGAATAGCAACGACCCTTTTTAAATAAGAGAATAGTCGAAAAAAAGTCAATATTTAGGTATTTTAAAAGTAATCGGATTTCTGAAATTGCTTTTACTAGTAACAAGAGATTTCATACTGGAGAAAAACTTTTTAATGGATGTAGTTTATCTCCAGTATGGAGTCTGTTGTGATGGTAATGATAAGCAGTAGATTTAAGTTACATTTGGTTATAGTGATTATAGATTCAGGGTTAGCTGTTTGCTAACAATTTGTTTCTTATATTGGTTTATACCAAACTTTTCTGTAGTTTGTATGTGTTGTGATAATTAGAAAAAAATGGAGAAGCTTTTCCCATCATATATTTTGATCTGAAGCCCAATTCTTCGTCCCCCACCTTTTTTAGGCTCTCATTCGGGGTTTAACTTAATTATAAAAGTTTGAATAGTAAACTTGAATATGTTGATTTGGTTTAGATGGTACCAATTTTAGTAATATGCAAGCATACATCTTTTGTAAATTGCTTAAAAGCTTTAAACTTTCTTTAGAAAAATAGTTCCGTGCATGGCTAATATAATTATGTGCATGGTGCATGGTGTAGAATATAATTAGGAGAGAGCACATTTACATAATGAGCATAGTATTAGAAATTATTTGAGCAAGGATCTTGATTGAAATATTTGCAATTTTCTCATTTTTTACTTGGCTGTGATTTGCCTTCTTTTTTGTTCAGCGTTGTCAAGTTTTGTGATTTTTAGCAAGCGATATCTCGGAATTTATTGGATTATTGATCTGATTCCACGACGAGCTGAAAGGCCATTTGAGCCCAATTTGTGTGTTTATTCCCAACTTGTGGAATAAAGTGGACTCACAACATAAGAGTTGTTGCAAACTATTTTGCCAGTGGTTGCCAGTTTTCAAACAGTTCGTGGTAAAGAACTATAAGTAAGGAGCGACCTGGCTCAATAGTAACTGAAACTCTAAAAAGGGAATTTTGATACCAATAGATGCATCAAAAGAATCAGATTTTTATGCTGATTTCAAATATATAAGTTTCATCAAGTTTAGTCTTACCCTATTAGTCTTACACATTAAAAGTAACGCGCCTGAGAAAATTTGCCTTATTTTTGAAAAAAGAGGAAGCAGCCCTTAAAAGCAAGAGAACCTAGATTAAAATCACACCATCACATTCAGCATATCAGAAAACCCTATTGTAGAGGTTTCATGCTCCTATCTGCAAAAATGGGGGATTTTTTATTTTTTGCCAGAAGAAAGATCAGGGATGTGTGTTTATTTGTTTTTTTCCCCAGGGGTAATCGGATCGACCCAGTGGTCCTAGAATATCAAAAAAGGGCTCATTTGAATGGAAATTAAAAGTTCTAGTGCCCTTTTAAAGTGACAAAAAAAATGAAGGGTAACTAGGCCCCCTTCCACACTCATTTTTTCTCAAAGTCACCCGATGAAAATTTTGAGATGGCCATTTTATTCAGCATGGTTGAAGATTTATTAACTATGTCTTTGAGGATGATTTAATCCCCCACAGTCCCCGGGGGAATTCACATGCTGGCTTCGTCATATTTTTGTTTTAGGGTGGGGGGGGGTTCTTATCTTTATCGGTACCTACATCCTCTGTTGTTATCTTTAGTTAATAACGTATTATAGTTTGTTATAAATATTATCTAATACAGCTTTTACTTTTCAGGTTGTGACAAACAGAGATACTCAAGAAACATTGTTATGTATAGCGTATGTGTTCGAAGTTTCTTCATCTGAACATGGTGCACAACATCATATCTACCGACTTGTCAAGGAATGACAAATTTAGACCCCCCACCCCTTTTTAGGACGATGTATTGTTACTGTGGTGTGTACCTTTTAATCATCGGGATCTCAACCACCCCCTACTAGGGACATCTAACGGCTCAGCCACTTTTATGTGTGTATTTATTGTCCCAATTTGTGATATAGGCGAGACCGTTGGAGTTTAAAAATAGCGCCCGTCGGGGCAGTAGGGCATTTTTTCATCGCTTTCGGCAGCTCTTACAATTAAGATAACCGTCCTTGCTGTATTTGTGCCAATTTTCTTGGGAAGAGAGCTCTAAGCTAGTTTTGCACAATGATCTACGTATATCTTCTTCTTCTATCTATGCCTCTCTTCCCAGCCATATTTGTTTCGGGCTGCCATAAATTATTTTAAACCAGTTTTCTAAGTGCCTTCATGGCTTTGAGTTTTCTCTGACGGCTTTGAGCTACTTACATGTACTACCTTATTTTTTTCTGTTTCCTTTCTGAAAAAAAAAAACCAAAAAAATACAGAAACTAAAATGTTTAGAATATCTAAGTCTAAAGTCGTCCTTTTTTCAGCATCAGATTTTGGGTAGTGCTTGCTACTATTTTGTTTTAAGAAGAGAAATTGAAAATAATTTTCATCTTTATGAAGAAGAGCCTAGCTAAGGTTTTGGCCAAAATATTTGCATTTTTCATCTTTTTGTCACTGGTTGTGAATTGTCCCATTTTCTTGTTGTCCTTTGTATTTTCTTTAAGGTGAACGAAACTCAGCAGAACAATACAACATGATGAACAATTCCCACAAATATACATGTTATAATATCTTAGTAAGAATTTTATAATTATCCAGGTTTACTTTTTTTTATAAGGTCAGTTATATCCTATAAAGTCCTTACGCCTCAGAACAAGGGAAAATATTTCTATAATTATAAATATCTTAGTCTTACATATCAAATTTATGAGTATTAACATCAGCAACTATTGTGAGTAAAGTATAGAACCTTCCAGAAGTTATCTCTAATTTAGTAAAGTTTTTAACGGTTAAAAAAATTTCGATGACTCACGCCTTGAAGCATTGTGAGAAAACAATTCCCCTCCCCCTCATCTCCTCCATCTGAATTTTTTTTTGTCTGAAGCATTTCCTCCTTGTACAAAATTGAGGGAGATTTAAGCTGGTCTAAATAAGCAAAAGTTTTGTCCTAAAATTTTGAATTTCACTTAAAAAAACAAACAAAAAAAAAACACAAAACAACATAACAATTATTGTTTATATTCGTGATGTCACGTGGCATTTCGAAACCATAAACCTCAACAATTATTGTTTTAGTTCCCTCTGTCCTGTGGGAAATTGAAAAAAACTTAACCCTAACAATTAATGTTTATGCTCCCTGTCACGTGACACTTTGAAATAAATAAACCCTAACAATTAATATTTATGTTCCATATGCCACGTGACATTTCGAAAAAAAAAACCCTAACAATTAATGTTTATGTTCCCTATGTCGCTTGGGATTTTTAGAAACGCTTACGGTTTTAAGTTGCACCGAAAGGAGGAAATACTTAGATCGTGGGATTTATTAGTTTCAGATCTATCTATTCATTGAGGCAGAATTATGACATTTCTTAGACTATTTTCCAAAGAATATTTTCTAAGCTATTTTGAAAAATAGAGAAATTTCACTGTTTTCGTAAAAACAAACCATACGAGAGCAAATTTAGAAAATGTAATTTGTTAGACGGATCGTAGCTATTGGAAACTTTCCAATTTTTTCATTACGTCCTTTTTGAGAATTCTAATTAAAGAAAAGAAAAATGAGCCCCCCCCCCCCCCTCAAATTTTACTACGATGGGAGAACTATTTTATTAATGGATTTTTTTATTTTCATTTTTTTTTTTGATTTTTTCAATTTTTTTAATGAACAACAACTTCGGATTTTGAAACATTCTCTTGTTGGTATTTTCAATAACAAAAGTTGAAGAAAAATACCCCCCCCCCCACCGTAAATCTTATTACGATGACTTTAGATTGGGAGTACAATATATCTATTGGGAATTTTCAATTTTTTTTATAAACACTAGTATATTTTTCCTTTTTCGTTTTCTACTCGCTATAACCTATTCTACTTAAAGAAAAATATCTATTGTTTTTTTTTTTTTTTTGAAAACATAATGTACTTAGAGATTGCCCGGTTTGACCCCCCTGTCCTGTATTTTGAAGCGATATATAGTATGTTTCCCTCGCATATTGTCCCAAATATGTTGTTTATTTTGGCGCGCAATCTATTAGTGACTTTTGATTTTGTGTTGTGCTTGTTAAGTTTTTTTCTCTTTTATTTCACTTCTATCTCCAGAGTTTTAAAAATTTGATGCAGAAGCTATGAAATAAATATCTAGATGTATCTAGGAATAATTTTTGTACAGGTAAATTGTGAAATAAAAGATATGCAACTTATTTTTAACATTTGTTTCAAGCTTATATATACCATGTTGAAGGTGGATAAGACACTTTTCGTGTTTATTCACCCTTACAACCCCGTCTCCACTCCGGAAAAAAGCTGTAGCGAAAAGCAAGAGTTCATTTTCAGCTAACTAAAGAGATCAGGGTGTTTTTTTCACAGTTGAAAAAGAGTTGGAAGAATAGGAAGCTAAATCTGCGAACCAAGATTAGAATATTGGAAGCTACAGTGATGACAATTGTCAAATATGGCCCTGAAGTATGGATGCTCCGAAAAACGGACGAAGATTTTCTATATGTTTTCCAGAAAAATTGCCTACCGATTGTTCTGGATACCCGTATTTCAAGTAGTAAGCTGTACGAAAAGTGTGGTTCAATCCTGCTTTCTAGGGCTATAATGAGAGAAAGGTTAAGATGGCTATGGCATGTTCTGCGAATGAAGGATGACAGATTGGCGAAGATTGCCCTTGTCGGCCAGCCATCTAGGGCTAAACGGAAAGCAAGTCTTCCGATGTCGTGGTGGAAGATGTCATAAAGAAAGATTAAAGGGAAATGGAAACTTCCTGGGAGCGTGTAAAGAGGGATCTTTGAATGGATTAGGATGGAGAAGGAGTGTTCGTACCTGTGTTGGCCTCAGGCGGTTTGGTGCCGCGGTGAGTTGTTAGTAGTAGTAGTAGTAGTGGAGATCAGACTATTGATAGTTGCTATTGATGACAACAAGACAATTGATTAAAACAAGAATCTGTGGCAATGAAGGCCAAATTTGTATCGGATGAATTTCAACACAGAATTAGTATTAGATCAGTACTACCGGGATTTAAGAGAGTTTTATCAAGTGTCTCTGTCTGGTACGGCCCAAAACCGCTATTCATTTGTAGTGTTATGCCCCTGCCACATCATAGTCACATCTATCGATAAAAAAGCCAAATATCATGAATGACAAGGCAATTTTTTCCATTTTAGCATTACACCTGTATTTAAAAAGCAAAAAATTAAATTGCAAGAAATTAGTTTAAAGTGTTTGCACCAACAATAATTTGCGTCTAACTATTCTCTACTAATACTAAGTCTTCTTAACTTTTGTCAGATTTCTCTCCCAGAAAGAAAACCCGCTGTTCTAAGTTTCTATTTTTTCTAGTTTTAAAAATGATGCCTTAAGTCTTGACTCTGATTGGTCAGTCAGAAAATTTATTTTTGAAAGTTGAACTATGTTCAATTTGAGAAATTACGAATGGCGAACATAATTGGCGCTGTAGTCATGCATAATTTTGATTTTATCGACCAGTGTGACTATAATGTGGCACACGCATTACTTAATCACCCGACTTAGGTGAATTACAAAGCATCAAAAATTCAAAATTAAAAACGATGGTTTAGCTTATGCTTGAAGAGGATATATATATAAATAAGAAGAATAGATTAACACTTGAGAAGAATTAAGGAGCACTAAAAAGATAAATGATATGCCCAATCAATCTGAATATATATATATATATATATATATATATATATATATATATATATATATATATATATATATATATATATATATATATATATATATATATATATATATATATTATATAATTGTAGGAAAAGCCAAGACAGATAGTCCGAGTAATTGAGAGGAAAATCTGGGATAAGCCCTTTTTAGGATCGTTTAAAAATGATGTCATTTCATTTGTTGATAGATAAGTCTATCTATCATCCATGCATAGGTCATTTCTAGGGCAGAACTAAGGTAGAGAGTCATACAATTAAGGGATGAAAGATGTTTGTGTGTAGACTATTCTTTTACATATACAGTTAATTTCATACTAACTGTACATATTTTGTTAAGTTTAAGTTTATTGATCAAAAATCAAGAGACTGAGAATATATGATCCACTTTGGAAAAAGAGGTAAAACAACCCGCGTTTGATTAACCTTTGAAAATAAGGAATTATAATTGTCCTTGAATGCCCATTCAAGGGGCATTCAAGGACATAATTGTCCTTGAATGCCCATTCCTTCACGTCAAAAATACCCATGTTGAAACCTTTTTACTCATCAGCTCTCCTAATGTTGAAATGACTTGTTTGATATTGCACTCTTATACATGTTAGGACATGCATGGCCACAGCCAAGTTTTTTGGGACAATCTGGTTTATTCTAACTCTGCTTTATTTTAAATTTGTTTACTTACAAAATTTTTATTACAACGTGTAACATATTTTGAAATATTTGATTATAAATTACTTAACAACTGGAGAAATTTGTCAAATATTAAATTACAAATTGAGATTTGTCTATGTGAGGCAAGTTGCCTACTAATAGCACCGGGTATATCAAATCAAAGGAAAAATTTGCAGATTTTTTTGTAAATTGTCACTACATCAGTTGTTAAAATGTTCACGTTGTGAAAAAAATAAGAGGAAGTGTGGGGGAAAAGTGAAATTCCAAAATATAGGGCACAATTACCTTTTTTCCTTCGTTTTCGTATGTTTTAGTCAATTTAGGTTTGTTTTTCTAGTCAAAATAAAAACAAGTTTTTTTTTCAATGAAGACACAAAAAAAATGCCAAAAGTGGGGACAGATCTAGACCTGTCAGCGCCCAGGGCAAGAATGGCTATTGATGACCCTCATCAGCAAGCCCATAATAAAAACAGATTTAGGTTATTTTACTTCTTTACGCAATATATTGATTTATTTTTTTTGTTTTACTAATTAATAATGTGTCTTTTAAGGGAAATCCTAATATGTACAATAAGTTACAAGAAAAGCTTTAAGATTCCACGCAACAAAATTTTATTGGTGTCAAAGTACACATAAAATTTAAATTACATATTTGCACTTTACGGAAAAAAAATATAAATGTTTTTACTTTTATAACTTTAATAAATCAAATGATATTAACATTTTCATGTCTAAATATCAATATATGTATATTAAACTGACAATGCACATTCATTTGTATTTTTTTCAATAAAGTGCAAATTATGTTCTGGTCTTGGGAAGGCATGAGGTTTTGAGCCCAACTTAGGTTAATTTCTGCTCGTTTTGAGTTTGACTCGGTTATTTGTTGTAATTTCTGTTCGTTTTGGGTTTCATTTATTTATCGATGCTGATTTGTGGTAGTTTCACCCTTGGTAGATTATTTGATTTTATTTTAGCTTTTTTTTGGTTTAATGGAGTTCTTTGCTTTTCTTTGAAAAACTTATTTGTGGAAAAACTATTGACATAGTTTTTTTAGGGAAAAAGAAAATAATACTTTAAATCTTTTCGTTTTTTTTTAAGACTTTATAGTTTGGCCTCCTATTTGTATGCTGGAGAAAAATTCCAGCAATTTTTAACAACATACACCCTTTTAAAAACCTGGACACAAATAGTAGTGTTTAATTTAGTTTCATACCTCCTCTAGATGACCTGAAATGGAAAACTTGATACCATTCGCAAAAAAATCTGGTTTACTTTCTTTGATAGCTTGGATACACTTACGATATTTTGATTTGGTTAAATTTTAAGAGCAGAAGTAGCCCCGAAAGTTTGAACATAATACCCTGATTCGTTCTTGGGATACTGCTGAGATGCCTTATCGGGAATTAGTATTAACAAAGTGCATTTTGATTTAATCTTAAGGCAACATTTAGTTTTTAAACATATTGGTAAATTGGGTGGGGGGGGGCGGTAGGGGGATTAGTTGCCCTCTAATCCCTTTCGAATATTAAAAAGGGCATTAGCCCTTTCTACTTTCAATCAAATGAGCCCTTTTTGAAGTTCCTACGACTAGTCCTGCGATACGAAGTGTCCTGGTCTAAAAAAAAACAACAAAAAAAAAACAAAAAAACAAAAAAAAAACGTTATACCCACATCGATCTTTACTATAAAAATGTCAAGCCTTCCAATTACTTTCGACTATTAAAAAGGGTGCTAGGCCTTTTGATTTCCAATCGAATGAGCCCTTTTTGAGTTTCTACGACAACGCTTTCTAAAAACACCTTATATGCCCCCAGGGCATAAATAACAACACTTACCCTAAGGGCTGTTCGGGTGGTTGTCATCCTCTAAGACCTAATTTCAAGAACTTCAACTACGTTAAACAAAATGGCTATCTCAAAAGTTTGATTGGATGTGTTTGGGGAAATGGTGGAAGTGACAGGGCTGTTAGTTGCTCTGCAATTACTTTCAACTATTAAAAAAGGCACTAGCCCTTTCAATTTCCAATCAAATGAGCCCTTTTGAAGTTTCTACGACAACACTTTCTATAAAAACCTCATATGCTACCAGGGCATAACTCACAACCCTTGCCCTGAGGGCTGGGGGGGGGTTGTCATCCCTAAAGACCTAATTTCCAGAATTTTCTACTACGTTGAACAAAATGGCTGTCTGAAAATTTTGATTGGATGTGTTTGGGGGAATGGTGGGCGTGAGAAGGGGGTTAATCACCCTCCGATTACTTTCGATTATTAAAAAGAGCACTAGCCCTCTCAATTTTCAATTTAATTAGCTCATTTTGAAGTTTCTACGACAACGCTATATACAAAAACCTTATATATCCCCAGGACATAGCTTACAACCTTTGCCCTGGGGGCTCGGGGGGGTTTGTCATCCTTAAATACATAATAGGGGGTTATCATCCTAAAAGACCGAATTTCCAGAACTTTCAACTATGTTGAAAAAATGGCTATCAAAAAATTTTTATTGGAAGTGTTTGGGGAAAAGGGGGCGTGAGAGGGGGGTTAGTTGCCCTCCAATCACTTTCGACTATTAAAAAGGGCATTAGCCCTTTAAATTTTCAATCGAATGAGCCCTTTTTCAAGTTTCTAGGACAAATATTTCTATAAAACCTTATATGCCCCCAGGGCATAACTTATAACCCTTGCCCTGAAGACTGTGGGAGGAGTGTCCTGCTCAAAGGTATAATTTCCCGAGCCTTAAATTGCGTGGCACAAAATGCCTATATAAAAATTTTGATTGGATGTGTGGTTTGGGAAATGGTGGGCGTGGAAGGGGTGTTAGTTGCCTTCCAATCACTTTCGACTATTAAAAAGGGAACTAGCCATGTCAATTTCCAATCAAATGAGCCCTTTTTGAAGTCTACGATAACACGTTCTATAAAAACCTTATATGCCCCCAAGGCATAATTTACAACCCTTACCCAGAAGGCTGTTGGGGAGTGTCCTCCTCAAAAATATAATTTCTATTTGGAAATCAACTATTGACCCCATCCACGGAGGGGGTCAATATCCTGGATTTATTTAAAACTATCACAAATTAAATAAAAAAAAAACAAGACCTGCAGGAACCAAACCCACCCAGCAGTATCTACAAGGACTTGAACATGGCTCCCCCAATTTCAGATTAAGTCTGACAAGCGATCAATTGCCTGAAAAGTAATAAAACCCCTGGTCTCGATCCTATCCCGGCTGAACAGATATGTAGGGACAGCACTTGTCAGCTCGCTCGTCATAAACAAACTTGTCGTGTATGGGAAGAAGAAATGGTTCCACAGGATTGGGGAGACTATCACAGTCTTCACAGCAAGACAATAACAGCAATCATTGCGGGATCTCCTTCAGCTGCATTGCTGCTAAAATATTCACCATAGTTCTTCACAACTTTTTTCGTGTCTAGCGCAACGTGGAAGGTCATGACGGAGTAAGGCCAACGTGGAAGGCCAGCGCAATATGGAAGGCCACGACGGAGTATGGAGTACCAGACAAGATAGTCACTCTTATTCAAGCATACTATCACGTACACGAGCCCAAATTCTGATCGGTGGAGAGATCTCCTCAATATTCCAAACTGATTTTGGTGTCCGACAGCGATTTATATTGTCTCCCGTCTTATTTAATTTCACAATCGATTGAATAATGACTAGAGCAATGACGACCTTCCCAGGCATTTAAGCAAGTCCTAATTTTGCGACCACCGATCTGGACTACACCGACGATATTAGCTTCTTAGCCGAATCTCGTCTAGAAGCTCAATCGAATGTAGCTGAAGAATCTTCTCTGGTGGGCCTTAAGATGAGCTCCTCGAAGACAAAGGTTTTTGTGTCTGGTATACCATCTCAAGACCCCCCCCCCAATCTTACCAGAACTGTCGCCCATAGACGACATATCAAACAGTTTGTGGTAACGAACTGTAAGTAAGATGCGACCCGGTTCAATATTAACCGAAACTCTAAAAAAGGGAATTTTGATACCAATAGATACATCAAAAGAAGCAAATTTTTATGCTGATTTCAAATATATAAGTTTCATCAAGGTTAAGCTTACTCATCAAAAGTTACGCCTCTGAGAAAATTTGCCTTATTTTCGAAAAAAAGGGCGAAACAACCCCTAAAAGTCATAGAACTTTTAGCTCTACTGCATTAAAAAAAAAAATTATCATGCGACATGAATTAGTTCATCAAAGACAGGTCAGCACTCATAAACGATCCTTTTGAAATTCTGCTAACAACATCGATGTTCAAAGTAAAAGTTTGAAACAGACACTTTTAGCATATTGAGTGTCCTTACTAAAAAACTTCTGCATTAAAAAAATAAATTAAATTTATCATACGACCTAAATTATTTCATTTTCATTGTAGGGGTGAATGTATGGTTGAATGTAAAAATGCTTGCCAGAATTTTTCGCACAGTCCCAGAGTAACTCTACACTCAGAGGTGAGAATGGATGGTAGAATGTAAAAATTCTTGCCAGATTTTTTCGCAATGTCAACGAGTACCTCAACTATCACAGGCGTGACGGTCTGGTTGAATGCTAAAATGATTGCCAGATTTTTTCGCAATGTCCACGTGTAACTAATCTCACAGGCGTGAATGTATGGTTGAATGCAAAAATGCTTGCCAGCTTTTTTCGCAATGTCCACGTGTAACTCAAATCTCACAGGCGTGAATGTATGGTTGAATGTAAAAATGCTTGCGCTTTTTCACAATGCCACTATAACTCTAATCTCACAGCATCGATGTTCAAGTAAAAGTTTGACAGCACTTTTAGGATGTCGAGTGTACTCTAATCTCACAGGCGTGAATGTATGGTTGAATGCAAAAATGCTTGCCAGATTTTTTCGCAGATGTCCACGTGTAACTCTAAATCTCACAGGCGTGAATGTATGGTTGAATGCAAAAATGCTTGCCAGCTTTTTCGCAATGTCCACTGAAACTACTGCATTAAAACATAAATTAAATTTATCATACGACCAAATTACTTCATCAGATACGTCAGTACTCATAAACGATCCATTTGAAATTCTGCTAACAACATCGATGTTGAATGCAAAAATGCTTGACACAGACACTTTTAGGATATCGAGTGTCCTTACTACAGACTTCTGCATTAAAAAAATACTTCAGTTTATCGTACGACCTAAATTATCTCATCAGATACGTCAGCAGGCGTGAATGTATGGTTGAATGCAAAAATGCTTGCCAGCATTTTTTCGCAATGTCCACGTGTGAACTCTAATCTCACAGGATGTGAATGTATGGTTGAATGTAAAACTACTGCATTGCCAGCTTAATTTCGCAATGTCCCCAGTGTAACTCTAATTCTCACAGGCGTGAATGTATTGTTGAATGTAAAAATTCTTGCCAGCTTTTTTCGCCATGTCCACGTGTAACTCTAATCTCACAGGTGTGAATGTATGGTTGAATGAAAAAATGCTTGCCAGATTTTTACGAAATGTCCACGTGTAACTCTAATCTCACAGGCGGGAATGTCTGGTTGAATGTAAAAATGCTTGCCAGCTTTTTTCGCAATGTCCACGTGTAACTCTAATCTCACAGGCATGAATGTATGGTTGAATGTAAAAATGCTTGCCAGCTTTTTTGCAATGTTTAGGAACCGGAGGGGAATCCCCGCTTGTTTGGAAAGGTACCAACGGGAAATAAGCAAATAGCACGTAGTTTCAAAACGTGTTTAATCACGTGTAGAGGTCCCATAGAATAACATAGGAAGGAACATAGCGCTATAGAATAGCATGGGAGGGAACATAAACCCTTAGAATAGCATAGGAACGAACATAGTGCTATAGAATTGCATGGGAGGGAACATAAATCCTTAGAATAGCATGGGAGGGAACATAAACCCTTAGAATAGCATGGGAGGGAACATAAACCCTTAGAATAGCATGGGAGGGAACATAAACCCTTAGAATAGCATAGGAGGGAACATAAGCCCTTAGAATAGCATGGGCAGGGAACATAGCGCTATAGAATAGCATGGAAGGAACATAAGCCCTTAGAATAGCATAGGAAGGAACATAATCTACCCAAATCCATAAGTACATGCCCTGAAAAAGTGTCAAGGAACGTAATCTCCCCAAATAGCACAGGAAGGAACATAATCCACCCAAATCCATAAGTCCATACCCTGAAAAGGTGTCAAGGAACATAAGGCAAGCAAATCCATAAGCAAATGCTCTGGAAAGGTGTCAAGGAACGTACCCAAATAGCACAGGGAGGAACATAAAGTATGCAAATCCATAAGTACATGCTCTGAAAAGGTGCCAAGGAACGTAATCTCCCCAAATAACACCATTATAAGTACTCTAAGACACCTCGCTCCCATCATCCCATCCCTCCAAAAATATTTTATTCAGAGAGTTCATGTTAAAAAATTATCCAATCACTAATTACCCCTTTTTTGCAAATATCAATCAAATAATTCTGATTGTAATAGCGTGTTTAATCACGTTGCTTGGAAAGGTATCCACGAGTACATGCTCTGAAAAGGTGCCAAGGAAGGTAATCTCCCCAAATAACACCATTATAAGTACTCTAAGGCACCTCGCTCCCATCATCCCATCCCTCCAAAAATATTTTATTCAGAGATTTAATGTTAAGAAATTATCCAATCACTAATTACCCCTTTTTTGCAAATTTCAATCAAACAATTCCAATTGTAAGAGCGTGTTTAATCACGTTGCTTGGAAAGGTATCCACGAGTACATGCTCTGAAAAGGTGCCAAGGAACGTAATCTCCCCAAATAACACCATTATAAGTACTCTAAGACACCTCCATCCCATCATTCCATCCCTTCAAAAATATTTTATTCAGAGATTTCATGTTAAAAAATTATCCAATCACTAGTTACCCCTTTTTTGCAAATGTCAATCAAACAATTCCGATTGTAAAAACGT
Source organism: Artemia sp. Qi Xiang Cuo (assembly GCF_049724085.1). Classification (NCBI taxonomy): domain Eukaryota; kingdom Metazoa; phylum Arthropoda; class Branchiopoda; order Anostraca; family Artemiidae; genus Artemia; species Artemia sp. Qi Xiang Cuo. Next base: position 54,321,949 of record NC_142812.1, read on the forward strand.
GTTTAATCACGTTGCTTGGAAATGTATCCACGAGTACATGCTCTGAAAAGGTGCCAAGGAACGTAATCTCCCCAAATAACACCATTATAAGTACTCTAAGACACCTCGCTCCCATCATCCCATCCCTCCAAAAAATATTTTATTCAGAGATTTCATGTTAAAAAATTATCCAATCACTAATTACCCCTTTTTTGCAAATGTCAATTAAACAATTCTAATTGTAAAAGCGTGTTTAATCACGTTGCTTGGAAAGGTATCCACGAGTACATGCTCTAAAAAGGTGCCAAGGAAGTATAGGTGTGAGAGGATACTCACTCTCTTTGAACGTAATCTCCCCAATTGTTTCATAACATGCTTCCATGTCTAACTATAGTGTCAAAGGCGTGGGTTTTCATGTGCAATTCAATGTATTTTTTCTTGTCCCGTTTCATGTCCCTTTTCAATATATAGAGGGTTTTTCTTGTCCCTTTTCATGTCCCTTCTCAATATATAGAGGGTTTTTCTTGTCCCTTTTCATGTCCCTTCTCAATATATAGAATAGATACTACTCATAGTATTTATTATTGGGATATAGGCATACATTTTCGGGTGGGGAGGGGAAAAATTTTCTGATTGGGGTTTTTCCACGGGGGAATTTGTCATGGGGAGGAAAGTTTCCAGGGAGTAAACTAGTCAGGGGAAATTATACACTGGGGGAATTTGCCAGAATTCTTATACAAATATTCTTTTTATATGTCTTATTTCTCTTTTCCGTCTCAATTTTACGCACGGAGTGGTTAAGAGAAATTGTTCGGAGTAAATATTCAACGGGATTGAATCGTCTAGAGGATATTTTTGTGGGGAGGGGTATTTTTCCGTGGAGGTGGGGCTAGATTTCCTGGTATTATTTAAAAAACAATCAGAAGTTAAATAAAAAAAATTCAACTGAAAGTAAGGAGCAACATTAAAACTTAAAACGAATAAAAATTATTACGTATATAAAGTGGGTTGCCCCCTCCTCAACACCTCACTCTTTACTCTAAAGTTAAAATTTTGTCCCGATTCTTTAATAATGACTCCTGAATCACAAGGGCCGTTTAATTAGAATAATAATACGCTTTTTCAAAAGTACTAAATAAACTTTAGCGGAAAGAGCGAGGTGTTGAGGAGGGGGCAGCCCCCTTCATACAAGTAATAATTTATGTTCGTTTTAAGTTTTAATGTTGCTTCTTACTTTCAGTTGAAAAAACTTGTTTGTTTTATTCAATTCTAACTAAAAAGCAGAAACAAAGCATGAATTTTAAAAGGGCAAATTTCTCAACACTATTTTTTATACTTTGCGATTATCAAATCATAATTCTTAGTGAGCAATTGCTTTTTGACCAAGACTAAACACAATCAAATTATTTAATGACTTTCAATTACTTTAGAGGGATGCTTTAAAACATCTGGATTTTTTTTTTCTTGAAGCCAAGATTAAGAACAGAGATACTGAGTACTGATGGCCTTTTTAAACCTAAGAAATATATTTGAATCGATGCTATTGTTTTTTGATGAATATTGTTTTCTAGTAAATAGTCATTTGCCATTTAAATTAGTCAACATCATTTTGAACCTTTTTTATGAAAACGTATATCTTGCAAAATATAAAAAATAATACCTTATTACCCATAAGCGATGTATTAGACTTATTAGTGTTATCCTTTTTACAATTGCATTAAACCAATTAATATTTCACCATAATTTTACTGCATATTATATTCATATTTTATTAAAAAATCATTTTATAATCAAAGTGAGTCAAAGTTTGTACTAAATTAAGAGAGGTTGTCCAATGGAATAGAAAACAACTTTAACTGCTTCAGCTTGTCTTAAAGAATTCGAAAAGAAGAAGAAAAAAACCTGAACAGAAGGAAGCCCCTAAGCTTTTCTAATATCAAAATTTGTACTCTGTCATAAGAATTCTTTGCTTTTCAAATATAAAAAAAGTGGTGTTCAAGAATCGACTCTCGGACCCTTCAAGAGCTCTTATAGCTTTCAGAATAGGTAAATCTAATATCCTGCGTGCAAGTCAGCATTTATTTGGAATTGAACTGCATGAAACACCTAGAAGGTGTTATTTTCATCCATATATGAGGCAAATAATAGGTAAGAGACCTAGATAGGAGTTTGACAAGCTTCCTCAGGGAATACCAGAGCTTTTTATCATCTTCATTTATATGTTGTTCCAGAAAGTCTACGGCTTAGGGTTTCAACTATGGTAGAACAGCTTCGATCTGAAATTTGAAGCCGGTTATTAGAGTCACGGGGATCAAAATCACGTTCTAATGCAGATGATTTGTCACAAAAGGTTTAGTTCTGTCAACATTCTGTTGGGGAGATCTTTCTCCTATTCCAAAAAGACAACAAACCTTTAATCAATGCGCATCATTCCTACCCATCAACCTCCATTCCAACTGCCTTAACCGGCTTATGCCAGCTAAAGAAGCAACTTTTGACCCTTCAAGAATCCTTATAGGTTTGAGATTAGGAGAAATAAAAGGCAAGTCTTAGGAAATAAACATACTTAGGAGTCTGTCAGATATCCCCTAATGAATGATTAAACTTCCTTTCTTAGGCAGTGAGGTTTTTCTCAAGTAGCTCTACATCCACTGTTGTTAATTCAGGTAAGATATCCTCTGATGTTGATCTGGGGATAGCACAAAGCAATTTCACCACGATTAACACCAGAAGCTGTAATCACAAGCAGAACTTGGAACATGGTGGAATGTCTGTCACAAAAAAAAAACAACAGAAGTTACAATAACTAACCGAGTCACTGAGAACGAGCAAAAATCAGCCTGATTAGGGCTGACAATCCCCATGCCTTCTCAAGACCAGAACATAGTTTGCACTTTACTTAAAACCAAATACATTTAAAAAGTTTTCACTTTTTTAGTTGAGCAAATAAAAAACCATAAAACTTTAAGTAATAAATGTCAATATCTGTATATTAAACTGACAATTCACGGTCCTTTCTTTATTTTAGTAAAGTGCAAATTATATTCAGGTCTTGAGAAGGCATGGGGGTTGTCAGCCTCATGTTAAGTTTTGCTCGTTATGGGTTTGACTCGGTTATTTATTTTAAATTCTGCTCGTTTTGATTTTCATCTATTTATTGATGGTGATTTGTTGCAGTTTTACACTTCAAAGGTTGTTTGAATTTATTTTGCTCATTTTTGGCTTAGTACGGCTCTTTACTTTTCTTTGAAAGATTTGTTTGTGGAAGAAGTTTTTTAAATTAATTTCATTATAGGTCAGTAGCTATTACATAGCCTTACATAGAATACAATGGCCTCACGTAATAGAAGCTACACCACAATACTATTATGTATACGCGCCAAAAAACATATTAGTAAGGATATCAAGATGACCATTTATTGACATACTTTCTTGTAGTTATGCTGTTGTCTGTCTTATTTAAATGGCAGTCTTATGTTCTGTGTATAGTGGAAGTCCCTGCAGTCTTATGTTCTATGTTATATGTCTTGAAATTTAGAAGTTCGTTGAAATTATATGTCTTGAAATTTAAAAGTCAACAAACAAAAGTCCGTCGACTTTTGAACTAAAATCAAGCTGCCATCAAGCCATGGCTAATTGAAAAAAAAGCTAAGACCGAGCGTCCGACTGAGAGGCAAAGCTGGCATAAGCTCTTTCGGGGTTGTACAAAAATGATGTCATTTTCACTTACTGATAGACAGTTTATCATCTATCCAACCTTGGGCAGAACTAAGGTAGATAGTTATAAAAGTAAGGGATAGTTCAGATTTTTGGGTTGACTCATGACGGACAATGTTCACTGAACTTGTATTCAGAACAGGGGACTAAATTTGATTGGACTCACAGGTGAACAAGTCACCTAGTCCTGGTACATGGATAAGGGTAGGAGATAGGCAATCCTTTGAGAAAATCATTACTCCTCCCCTTTTTTTCCCCAGTGGGTGGCATACCCAAACTCTTGGTTGTAGTGATTTTTTGTTCGTTTCAAGTTTGATTTGGATATTCACTTTAAGTTTCACTTGTTTTAAGATTTATTTATTAATTTACATTAATATCTATTGTATGTTTGTTTGCATTGATTTTTTATTTAAAATCTGTTCGTTTTAAGTTTATTTAGCTAGCATCAAGTTTAGCCAGTCCGATTTTTTAATTACATTTAATGACTAGCTAAAATTAGCGCTACCTGAATCTTGGTGTTAGTAAAATCTCATGGGAAATGGGCCTTAACATTTTGATCAAAAGCTTTCGTCAATCGATTGACGTCTGCTTGTAAAATTCTTATAAGAATTTTTTCTTTCGTAGTTTCTGTTTAAGAATATACTAAAAAGGAAATTTGTGTTAGACTTTTATGGAGAAATTTGTGATCTTTCGTACTTTCTGTTTAACTAAAAAGTTAAACAGATGAAAAGTTAATATACTAAAAAGGAAAAATTTTTATTACACCTTTATGTAGAAAACTGTCACAAAAGTATTAAACTTTGCCATAGCAAGAATTATAATTTCTTAGAAGAAAGTAAATCAAGGGAATATTTGTTAATGGAAAGTTATGCTTCATACTAATTGGGCATGAACAACTTTTCTAATTTTTGCTTCAATAGAGTAATTTTATACACTATAAACGCGTAGAAAAAATATATGTTCAACTCACAAACATTAGAAACGTTTTTATTTATGTGATGTCTCTTCAAATTTTATGGAGTTATCTCTTATCTAACTTTAAATATATTTTTACAAGCTATAAAGTGGGCATTGTCCGTCATAAATTAACCCAAATGTCTTGATCACCCCTTAGTTTTATGGCTATCTATCTTAGTTCTGCCCTAGGATGGATAGATGATAGACTGTCTATCAACAAGTGGAAATTGCATCATTTTATACAATCCTCAAAAAGGCTTATGTCTGCTTTGCCTCTCACTCAGACTATCTGACTTGGCGTTTTTCTCCAACTAACCATGGCTTGATGGTAACTTGATTTTAATTCAAAATTTGCGTTCGAAGTGGTAGACAATTAGCTCACACAGGAATTCAAATTTCATTATATTTAATTGGTAAATTTAACTTGCAGTAATATTCATCACCAAAACTCTCTTTAACACTTCTACAGAAAAATAAACTAGTCGAACGACTTGCACCAGCATCCAATGTTGAATCTCTTCGGCTTCTAGCCTACTCATTAAATCTATAAGAAAATCATCCTCACTTTCCTTTACGCCTTGGCCATTATGTTACATTCAGGAGAAACCCTTTCATCTAGCGTTTTTTATCTGGAATAGTCACAAAGGTTCCTCCTTCACTAAGTTGTAGCTACCGCTATAACCATAACCTCTGAAGCTATCTAATATTACCAAGCAAAACTATAGACCTAAGTGCAGCCCATATACCTAAACGAAATTATCGCCACTATTTTTTACAATTTACCACTATTTTTGATATTCCAGTAAAAACTCATTATGTGCTTGAATTAAACATATACAAAGTTCCTTGCGACACGCGAGATCGAACCACGGTCTCAGTTGTTTCTGAGCGTAGCTTTATCCACTCCACTCCCCGCTACAAAATGTGGTTAATTTAGATTATACATGTTATGGATACGGAAGATAAGCGGTTCATCTCTGAGACAAAAATATATGTTGCATAGGAAAGAGTGATTGGCCTTCTCTTAGCCAAAACTTAGTAGTTAAAAGCAAAGAGCGGCTTTAGAACTTGAAATGAACTGAAAATTATTCCTTGTATAAGGAGTTGGTATAATTTTAGCCTTTCACATGTTTTAGCAGCATAACTTTCAGAGAGCAAGTCAATAAATGATCATTTGCTCCAGCAACATCCTTATATTTTTGATATTCTTACTAATGTCCTTTTTTTCTGTATTGATGATGGTATAGTGGTGTAGCTGATATTAGGTAAGGCCAATAGTCTTTATAAAAGGCTGTACAATAGTTCCTCATCTATAATGAAAACATTACTCAGCATTGCTAAAGTGACAGATAATTATTATGTAATTCAGTAATTACATTATAGATAATCGAATTATCTATAATTATAGATAATTTGGTAATTAAAATAATTACCGAATTATCTTGACTGGTGAATTATTTTTTTTTAACAAATTTACTAATAAGCGAGCAGCAGAGGTGAAGTTTTCTTGTCCAAGTATTGTTGTACCTTCCGAAAGTGGTGTCTTCCTTAAAGTGTTAGAAAAAGGTAGCAGAAACCAACACTTCTCTTGTTTATTGGTTTCTGAACATGTTAAATTAGCCTACTTTCTACTAACCCTCCTATCTAATCTCTTCTTTGGTTCTATGACGTTGTGTTTTTTGGATTACTCCTGGAGGGTGATTCCTGGATTACGCGTAATTAATGAAAGACAATTTATTAATTGCTCTTGGATGTTGGTCCGGGATTACGTTTAATTCATGAAAGGCAAGAATGAGCAAACAACTTGTTTAGAATGCTGTGTTGAAATTTCTTGTGCGATTGCTATCCGAGTGCAAGAAAATGGATTGCATTGTAGCCTTGGCTGTGAATCTCTTTACACAAGATGCGGTCTACTGGAAATAACAAATGATATTACCGATAGGCTAGATAGATTTATCGACGTCACGACGATCACGACGGAGTTGCGCGCTCTTAAACGTGAACTCTTTGAATACTGAACAAGTCGACAGTCCGTCAACCTCTGCTGTTTACAATTTCCAAAGCTTAAAGCCATCGCATGCTGTAGTACTAGAAAATTATCCAGAAGATGTTATTGATCCTCATTACCATAAACAGTATATTGACAGTATATGCAAAGAATCTTCAAATGATAATATGGATCTGGAGCGATTGAACAACAACTGGAATCGTTCTGTGCTTCAAATCAGCGGCTAGCACAATAGTTGAGTGTGAAAGCCATTTAGCCATCTATAAGTGCCAATCTTCAGTCGTCATTAAACAAGTCCCACAATCCTTATACTTTTTTTAGCCTTCAGCAAGTAATCCCCAAGCGATAAAAAAAAGTGTAGCACCTCCTACACCTTTTATGTATAGTTTGATACTCGTAGTGACCTTGACTTTTTATTAAGCGAGTCAGTGCGCATTGCTTATGAACGTCTGCCTTTTCAGTAATTTATCTTCCTTCTCTATCGATGGTTTAAGTGTCAAGAGGTAGGTCCGTTAGAATTGAAGTGCCAATCAAGCGTTGTTTGTGGCTGATGTGGTTTTCACAATCACGTATCTGACCTTTAAAATGGTTGCATAGCTGATAAATTATCTGGGCACTGACCACTCAAGTTTTCAGATGCAAATATTTTATGACTGTCCTCGCAATACTGTTTTTTTCCTAATTGCTAAAGGATCAGTATATAAATCACCAGTATTCATTTAGATCTAGTAGTAAAGGTAAATATATTATCTTCAGTCGCATCGTAGGCTACACAAATATGGTTGATATCAAGCTCTACTGTCCATGGAACATTGCTTAAAAGATCCTGTAAGGACTAAGTGCCATCTAACTCCTCTTTGTTTTTGTTGTTAGCAACATCCACACCAATAGAAATTATGACCACATCGACATCTTCCTCGTCATCAATTAGTTCGATTCCCATTTGATTTCTCAATTTTTCGACACCATTTGAGTGCCTTCTGCAAAATGAAATATACAATCAGGTGCAGATTTGTAAAACATTCTGTGGTGCCGAATCTCACACTATTCTCACCCGGGAACGCTCTTAAGGGCTTGGCACACGTAGCTGATTTCGGGAACCGATTTCAGCATCAGTGGACAAACAATAGCGGTAACAAAAATTCGTTGAAAGATAAATTTATTGCGCGAGATTTTCAAAACAAAACATTATGGACACAAATAGTCAACTGAAGTTTATTAATAGTTGCATGATTCATCTCAGCTTATTTCTCAGTTTAGTTCTCAGCTCAGTAGCGGGGTCTTTCACCACAGAAATCTCTGGCTGACTATTTATTTGTATCCTTTTTTTGTGATGATCATGATGCAAATCGGGGCTGATTTTTTAAGTCAGCGCCAAAAACTAGAAAATTTTTCAAGCTCAAATCGACGCCAATTTCTTTTAAAATCGGTGCTGATTTGGAAATCAGCTACGTGTGCCCAGCCCTTTGATTACCCTATACTGTGTCTTAATCTCTGTATATTTTAGTATAAATACTCAGTAGATTCTAAGCTTGTTAAGTATACAGTCCTTCAACACCAAAACAAGAATTTTTCAAACACTCACCTTTTCTTGCGTTAAATCCAAAACTGTTGGCTCCCAAAATTGACTAGATTTGAGAAACTCACCTGATCCAATTCTAGGCTGAGTAAATAAAAGTAAATGTTTATTAGGATCAGACTTACAGAGAAACCTTAAAACTTGCGTTCAATCCAAAACCGTTGGCTCCCAAAATTGACTAGATTTCAGAAACTTACCTGATTCAATTCTAGGCCGATTAAATCAAGGTAAATGTTTATTAGGATCAGACTTACAAAGAAAGCTTAAAACTTGCCCAAACTACTATATTTTTTGGAAAAAAAATTATCAAGCGTTCTACGCTCTCAAATAGAAACTAAATCGACAATTATAAAACAAAATAAATTTATGATTAAAAATTGAACCTTGCGCTACAAAAAATGACAACCACTGTTTAAATTCCATTTTGGAAACGTTTAAAATCTTCGTTGGTGTTAGAAATGAGTTCTCTATAACTTATTACTATTTAGTAATAAAAGATGGTGTAATAATTGAGCAGTACCAACTGAATGCACTTGGCCTTATCCGGGTGTCCATCTCAGCCATTTATCTTCTAGATTGTTTGACACCGCTCTAGGTTTTGATAAAAATTTTGTTTTTTTTCTGTTGTGGGTTTTTTTTTCTTTTTAGTTCTTTCATTAAAATAATTGGGGAAACAACAAAAAGATCCATCCCCCCGTAAATTTCAGAAACACATTTCCTTTTATGTTTTATTTCTCGCCATTATACTAAGATTAAAAAAATCCTGTACAATCAACCTCACAACACTTTAGCAGTATAGACTAAGTTCAAGCCTAAGATGGAGAGTGACAAATAAACAATCAAAAATGATTCAAATAAAAGAAGTATTTAATCAATGCTTCACGATAACTCAATTCCATATCACATAATTTGGCTGGGAAGGGAGATATAGATAGAAAAAGAGGAAAATATTCCTAAATTGCCCAAAACTAGCGTAATATCAGAAAAATATCACACATGCGGTACAAACAATATCACAACTATATGTTTTCAAAATCATTATAGCAGCCTAGTTAAAATAATAATGAAATATAATTATGATTATCTTAATCTGATTTCCTTTACTATTTCTTTTAATTCCATTTTCTTATAGAAAAGTTTTGGAAGGCAAGCCACAACCAACTTCAAAAAATTAACTTTTGAAAGACAGGGCAGATGCTAAATGCTTTCTAATTATGAAAAGTTGAAGCAAAATTGTTTCCTTTTTTCCCTATTTTTAGTATCTAGTTCAAAATCTGTTAGATACAAATTCCTGTTGGACCATTTCCACCCAAATGTATAAGATTCCTAGAACCTAGAAGCAAGGAAAGAACTTAAAGAACTGATTTAAAGCAATTTATGATACTACGAATCAAATATGGCTTGAAAGAGAGGCACAAATACAAGAAAAAGAAAAATTAGACCATTATGCTAGACTAGTATAATGTTACACAAAATACAACATTATGTTGCCTTCCACAGAGTATGGGTAACTTATAAGAGTACTAGTATCAACAAAAAACCTATGTTTGCCGTCTGATTCCGGTGTTTCTTGGCATTATTTTAGTATAATGAATAAAACAAAATTATTATAATTACTTTGACTGAAAAAACTCACGTCCCTGTGAAGTATTATTGAAATTTACCTGGAAACCATTTTTAAGGCTTAAATTTAATGCTTAAAGTTAACTCTATCTGGGATCATATGCTTAAAGTTTAAAGAAAAGTTAAAAGGTTAAAGCAAAATTGGATCCTTTTTTCAAATTTTTCAGTATTTAATTCAAACTATTGTGATAAAAATTCAGTTAGGGACACTTTTATGAAAATGTATAGAATTTCAAGAAACGCAAAGCCATAAAGGCACTCGAAAACTATTTTAAAGCAGTTAATCACAACACAAAACAAATATAACTTAAAAGAGAGGCACAAATAGACAAATTTAATTGGAACATTGTGCTAAATTAGGATAATATGACACAAAATATTACATTATATAGCACAAACCGTTTCATAATTAAACCTACTTTTAAAGTTAAATTTTAAGTGGAATAAAATAATAAAAGTCTTAATTAGATCACTCAAGTCTTTGTAAACAATTACTGAAATTTATCTGGGACTCATTTTTAAGGGTTAAATTTGAGGTTTAAAGAAAAATTTATCTGAGATCATATGCTTAAAGTTTAAATAAAGATTAAAAGGTTAAAGAAAAATTAGTTTTTTTGAATATTTTTAGTATTTAGTTCAAACTATTGGTATTAAAATCCCGTAGAGCCATTTCTATGAAAATGAATAGAATTTCAAGAAACTCAAATCTATGAAGGAACTCAAAAACTATTTTGAAGCAATTTATCAGAACACAAAACAGATGCAGCTTAAAAGAGAGGCACAAATAGAAGCAAAATTTAATTGAAACATTGTGCTAAACTAGTATACTATATCACAAAATATCACATTATATGGTGCAAACTGTATCATAATTACAAGCACTTTTATAATTAAATTTGAAGCTGAATAAAATAATAAAATTCTTACTGTATCATTCAAAGATCAATCAAGTCTTTGCTAACAATCACGGAAATTTTTATGGGATCCATTTTTAAGGCTTTAATTTGAAGTTTAAAGCAATATTTATCTGTAATTTTATTCTTAAAGTTTAAATAAAGGTTAGAAGGTTAAAGAAAAATTAAGCTTTTTTTCAATATTTTCAGTATTTAGTTCAAACTATTTGTATAAAAATCCCATAGGGATTTTGTGTGATATTATACTAGTTTAGCACAATATTTCAATTAAATTTGTCTATTTGTGCCTCTGTTTTAAGCTATATTTGTTTTGTGTTGTGATTAACTGCTTTAAAATAGTTTTCGAGTGCCTTTATGGCTTTGCGTTTCTTGAAATTCTATACATTTTCATAAAAGTGTCCCTAACTGAATTTTTATCACAATAGTTTGAATTAAATACTGAAAAATTTGAAAAAAGGATCCAATTTTGCTTTAACCTTTTAACTTTTCTTTAAACTTTAAGCATATGATCCCAGATAGAGTTAACTTTAAGCATTAAATTTAAACCTTAAAAATGGTTCCCAGGTAAATTTCAATAATACTTCACAGGGACGTGAGTTTTTTCAGTCAAGGTAATTATAATAATTTTGTTTTAACATTATGCTAAAATAATACCAAGAAACACCGGAAGCAAATGGCACACATAGGTTTTTTTGTTGATACTAGTGCCAGATCCAACTCTTATAAGTTACCCATACTCTGTGGAAGGCAACATAATGCTGTATTTTGTGTTATACTATACTAGTCTAGCACAATGGTCTAATTGTTATTGATCCCTCAAAACTATTTTAAAGCAATTTATCTTTAAATTGCTTTAATTTTTCTTTTATATTTTATTTATCTATTATTAATTTTAATTCAGTTATTCATTTATTTTTCTATATATTTTTATTTTTAATTATTTTTTTTCTTTATATATATATATAGGTTATAGTTTATCTTTTTTTGGTTTATTTATAATAGTTTTAATTAAATAGTTGAGGCTTATGTAAATAGTTGAGTTAATAGGTAAGGACTTTCGCGCAATCGCAAACCTTCATAGGTTTTCTCCATCATGAAATTGTTGTTTAATTTATTTATTTATGAATGTGGATTAATAAACTTATGAATTAATTAAAATAAACTTATCATAAAACAAAACAGATGCAGCTTAAAAGAGAGGCACAAGTACAAGCAAAACTTAATTGAAACATCGTGCTAAAGCAGTATAATATCACACAAAATATCACATTTATATGGTGCAAACTGTATCATAATTACAAGCACTTTTATAATTAAATTTGAAGTTTAATAAACAATAAAATTCACAATTAGATCATTCAAGTCTTTGTGAAGAATTTCTGAAATTTATCTGGGATCCATTTTTAAGGTTCAAATTTGAACTTTAAAGTAATATTTATCTGGGATCATATGCCTAAAGTTTAAAAAAAGGGTTAAAAGGTTAAAGAAAAATTAGGCTCTTTTAATCTTTTCAGTATTTAGTTCAAACTATTGGAACAAAAATCCCGGAGGGCCATTTCCATGAAAATACAGAGAATTTCAAGAAACTCAAATCTATGAAGGCCCTCAAAAACTATTTTAAAGCAATTTATCACAACACAAAACAGGTGCAGCTTAAAAGACAGACACAAATAGAAGAAAAATTTGATTGAAACATTGTGCTAAACTAGTATAATATCACACAAAATATCACATTATATGATGCAAACTGTATCATAATTACAAGTACTTTTATAATTAAATTTGAAGTTAAATAAAATAACAAAAGTCTTAATTAGATCATCAAGTCTTTGTGAAAAATTTCTGAAATTTATCTGGGATCTATTTTTAAGGCTTAAATTTGAAGTTTAAAGTAATATTTATCTAGGATGATATGCTTAAAGTTTAAATAAAGGTCGAAAGGTTAAAGAAAAATTATTTTTTTTTTAACTTTTAGTATTTAGTTCAAACAATTGGTATAGAAATCCCGTAGGGCCATTTCCATGAAAATGAATAGAATTTTAAGAAACTCGAATCTATGAAGGAACTCAAAAACTATTTTGAAGCAATTTGTCACAACACAAAGCAGATACAGCTTAAAAGAGAGGCACAAATAGAAGCAAAGTTTAATTGAAACATTGTGCTAAACTAGTATAATATATCACAAAATATCACATCATTATATGGTGCAAAATGTATCATAATTAAAAGTGCTTTATAATTAAATTGGAAGTTGAGCAAAATAATAAAAGTCTTATTCAGTCACTTAAGTCTTGGTGAACTATTATTGAAGTTTATCTGGGATCCATTTTAGTCAGTTTCTGTTGACATGTCCAATGTGAGATTCTTTGGATTCTGGAATCATTCCATAACTTCAATCTTACCTGTGGGAAGGAAAATCAATAGGAAAAACGTAACTGTAGTCGGACTAATGCCAACGGACTTCGACCTGAAATTCAATTTTCAGACCGATTATTCAGACCGAGGCAGAAAATAAAATTGCCTCCATACCAAACGTATGATGCCTCATTTTAAATTTTGGATTCTAACGTTTCGTCAGAGTTTTATCAAAGAGACCCTGGACTAGATATTTCAAAAAAGTACCTAGTGCGAGGTCTTTTAAATAAAATTCATGTAGGGCCATTTTGATCAAAAGGAACGAGGTTTCAAGAAATTTTGGCAGTTAAAAGTAATTCCACAAATTATGATTTATCCAGCTCCTCGACCTACAGTGATAAATTCTCACTGAGATCAGAATTTACCAATGTTAGTCTTTGGAAGGAATCCTACTAAAAGAGACAAAATATGACAGAACAATAAAGCTAAAGCATCTTTTTAAAGAAAATTGCCACGTAAGGGTTACTCATGATTTATGTATTTTTACATTTTACAGGCTAAATTGTCAAATTGCCAGAATATCAAAGGCTAAAATTACAGCCTGTAGTTTCTTTGCCTGCTATTTAAATAGGAGGGAGAGCAGCATAGATTTCCGAGAGCAAGTCAATAAATGGTAATCTCCTCCAATAGCATACTTATATTCGTGATATCCTTACTAATATCCTTTTGTTAGTATATATATGACATCATAGTGGTGTAGCTGCTATTACATGAGCCCATTGGATTCTATTTAAGGCTATAAAATAGCTTCCGACCGAAAATAAACACATTACTTAGCACTACTACTGTGAGAGATAATCCTATGAGAATTAATACCAGATTATTTTCACTGATTTTGGATATTTCACTGATAATCGAGCAGCAGAGGGGACATTTTCTAATAACTTTTGAGAGTGATGTCTATCTTAAACTGTTGGTAATAGGTAGTGGAGCCGTAAGCTTCCCTTGCTTATTAGTTTCTGAACATCTTAAATTAGCCTAATTTCTGGTTTCACTCCAATTTAGTTTCGGTGTCTGGTCTGTGACGTTTTGTTTTTTCAATTAACCTTGAAATAGTATTTTTAGATAATTTCGGAGACCACACTGCCTTTCCGTGACGATAAATAAAAGTTTAGATAGGAATAAAATCCTTCTAATAGACAGTGTTAAATTTCACAAACAGTGATAAAATTTAACAAAAATACTAGATATTTCGATCACATATGCACTGACCGTCATCAGTAGTAAAACCAAAATAAAACAATAAAAAAAAATTATATACAAAATAAAATAAAACTACTTTTTTTTAATCTAATTCTTTCCAAAGCAAAAATGGAAGTCTCTTTGATCTTCTTTGGACCCGATTCATTAACGTTGAATGAGCTGAAACTTGAACAGGATGTAACTACATTGGGTGTATTGAACTTTACTCTATCAGATTTTAATAATTTATCGTAGATAGAGTGAAACCAATTTGGCTGAAACTTTTTGTTTTTTTTTGTGACAAATTTGGTGAAAAATTGGGTTGAAAAACTGAAAAGAGTAGAAATGTCTTCTCAAGTTCTTTGCCTTCAAGCTTCGGCATTGTATCAATGTACACAAATATTGATGTAGAAGCATCCGAAACTCTTCTAGAAAGAGTTTTGTCTAGAATTTTAGAATTCTACATGTTTATTTGTTGGAAGTGAAAACTGTAACTTAACACCTCCGTTTTTGAAATATTTGATAATCATTAGAATGTAGTTATTAAAGACAAAGATTTCATAGACATTCAAAATTTCTTGTACACATCCTAAACAGACCATGTGTATCTCAACCATCCTCGGATATATCTCAACCGAAGGTTATTTATGATTTATATATGAAAACCTGCATGTATCATTTATTTCTCACCATATAACTTCTCAGATACCTACTAGTCACCCAAAAACACCAAATCCATCGTATACAAGTAATTAGGTGTTTATCAACTCTGAACCATATTTGGATAGTGTATTTACAATCTTTTCAAAGATACCTTGTGTACCGTAAGGTACCTTTTGTCCTACTAATCAAGCACTTGCTGCTATCCATTGAGGAAAAACAATTTTTCATTGCTATTGCAATATGCAGAATCTTGTGCTCTTCCAATGTTGCAATCTAGGAGCTATTCATAAGTGGAAGGAAAATTAAAGTCTCTCCAAATCACACTATTCAGCAAACTTTTGGCTATTAATATGAGTTGATTACAATCTACCATGGACCAGTATTATTAATGCCCATGCCACATCATAGTCACATCTATCGATAAAGAAAGCCAGATATCATGAATGACGAGGAAAATTTCTTGATTTTAGCGTCACACTTGTATTTAAAAAGCAAAGACTACAAATTGCAAGAAATTAGTTTAAAGAGTTTGCACCAGCAGTAATTTGTGTCCAACTGTTCTCTACTAATACTAACTCTTCTTAACTTTTCTCAGATTCCTCTCCCAGATGGCAAAAACTCTGTTCTAAGTTTCCATCTTTTCTATTTTTGAAAATGATACCTTAAACCTTAACTCTGATTGGTCGTCATGAAATTTATGTTTGAAAGTTGAAAAAGGTTCTAGTCGAGGAATTACGAACGGCGAACGTAATTGGCACTGTAGTCGTGTGTAACTTTGATTTTATCGATAAGTGTAACTAAAATGTGGCACGGGCATAATTCAATCCACATCGCAACAAAAAAAGTATTTCAAAGAACTTCAGAACCACCAAAAAGGAAATCACAGAACAAACAGTACAAACAATTGGTCGTCATGAAATTTATGTTTAAAAGTTGAACAACGTTCTGTCCGAGAAATTACGAACGGCAAACGTAATTAGCACTGTAGTCGTGTGTAATTTCGATTTTATCGATAAGTGTAACTAAAATGTGCACGGGCATAATTCAATCCACAAAAAAGGTTTTTCAAGGAACTTCACAGAACAAACAGCACAAACGATCAAACATACCACTCATTTCCTTTAATCGTCTAAAGATCCCCATAACTTCCCTTTCTGTTGCTAATTTTCCTTTCTTGTTGGCATTCGTTCAAGAAGGCAAATTGTCACACCGGATCCTCTGCTTGAAACTGAAATGCTGAATAGCCTGGTCAGGTTTTGCATGCATTCCCTGACTCAGATTATTCTGTTGGGGAGATTCTTCTGTTCCTATCCCAAAAAAACCTTCCAATCAGTGCACAACTTTTCGAACCCATAACTATTTCAATAAGTTTATCCCAGCTTTATGAACTAATGTTCACAAAGGAACTTTAGGGAAAATGTTACATGCCTCCATATCATTTTGGGTTTCAATATCGTATTGGATGCATAAAATCTCTTGTGGGTCTGAAAACATACCTTCCAATCAGTACACACCTTTCCAAACCAATAACCATATCAATCAGTTTATCTCTGCCTTATGAACTAATGTTCATAGAGAAACTTGAGGGAAAATGTTACATGTCTCCATATTAGTTAGGGTTTCAACATGGTATTGGATGCATAAATTCTCTTGTGGGTCCGAAAAATTTTCCAATCAGGACACAACTTTCCAAACCAATAACCATATCAATCAGTTTATCTTAGCCTTATGAACTAATGTTCATAAGGAAACTTGAGGGAAAATGTTACACGCCTCCATATCAATTTGG
The DNA here is from genome assembly GCF_049724085.1 of Artemia sp. Qi Xiang Cuo. Taxonomy (NCBI): domain Eukaryota; kingdom Metazoa; phylum Arthropoda; class Branchiopoda; order Anostraca; family Artemiidae; genus Artemia; species Artemia sp. Qi Xiang Cuo. The sequence goes on from NC_142812.1 coordinate 54,338,775, forward strand.
GTTTCAACATGGTATTGTATGCATAAACTCTCTTGTGGTTGTTGCTAGCTCTCTACTTGATGATTCTTCTTCTGGTATTTCACTAACCTTGGGGAATTATGATGTTCACCGTGCCTTTGACTCATTGATTAACCTTCTTTTCTTTTAAGGGATGCTAAATGAGAAACAAATCCGGCTATCCTTAAATTTCAAGGGTATATGTATTCTAAGCTATGTTTATATTATATTTTTGTGTTTCCAACCCATAACTGTATCAATCAGCTTATGGCTTCTTACATATATGCCAATTTTAGCACGCGTATCACATATATTGCGATCTCTTTGGCCTCCTGAGTGTGACTAGAAATCCCTCTTAAGAAAGATGTTATGGCAAGGCCACAGGATATAGTTATGCAGGTAAAGAAAAAAGCCTACCATGTTGCTAATACCTCAACTTATTATTTTAGTCCTCGAAGCTCAGGACTCGTATCACATATTTTGAATTCTTTCTGACCTTAATGTCTCCTTAGTCACTTATGCTGATTGCATTTTAAGCTCAGTCAAACTTTGGACTAAATTTCTAAGACTTTCTGCTCCAAAGATAATATTGGTTAGCTATATGGCTGTCACTTTTGATTTTTTCGATCTGCTGACTTTTGATATGGTTCATGATAGAATTAAAACATCAATTAATGAGTATCTACATTTGGTGCTTTACCAACGTAGGTAATAACTGCTTTGAAGTGGTGGCATCTACATTTTAAAGCCTCTTACATTGTTATTAATCTTGCTCTTATTGATAATGTTCCACTTGAGTTAAGGTCAATAGTAGCTATGGTAGAGACCAACCTCAACCCTTAGGAAAAAAATATTTTGGAGATTAACTAAGGACATACCTTTCTTTTCTTAGAGGTGAGGTTTAAGATTACATTTCAACCTCTGTCGAACTTTAGCCAAATTTCTAAGGCTTTCTGCCAAAAATGGTAATATTTTTTAGCTATTCGACCTCCCATTTTCAAACTTTTGGAAGCTCAGAAAGTTGGAAAGTTCGGAAGATAGATTCTGATTACACATTAGCTAGGCGAGAATTAAACAGTTCGTGGTAACGAACTGTAAGCAAGGAGCGACCCGGTTCAATAGTAACCGAAACTCTAAAGAACAGAATTTTGATACCAACAGATACATCAATAGAATCAGCTTTTTATGCTGATTTCATAAAAGTTACGTGCCTGAGATAATTTGCCTTATTTTCAAAAAAAAGGGGGAAACAACCCCTAAAAGTCATAGAAATTTAATGAAAATCACACCATCAGATTCAGCATATCAGAGAACCCTACCATAGAAGTTTCAAGCTCCTATCCGCAAAAACGTGGAATTTTGTATTTTTTGTCAGAAGAAGGATCACGGCGTGTTTATTTCTTTTTTTTCCCCAGGGGTGATCGTATCGATCCAATAGTCCTAAAATATCGTGGGAGATATCATTCAAACGCAAATTAAAAGTTCTAGTGTCCTTTTTAAGTGACCAAAAAATCGGAGGGCAACTTGGCCCCTTCCCACGCTCATTTTTTTTCCGAAGTCATCCAATCAAAATTTAGAGACAACCATTTTGTTCAACATAATCGAAAATCTAATAAATATGTCTTTGAGGATGACTTAATCTCCCACAGTTCCTGGGGGAAGGGCTGCAAGCTTTGAACTTTGCCCATTGTTTACATATAGTCTTGGTTAATGGGAAGTATACAGACATTTCAGGAGGGATTTTTTCCGGTGGGGGGGGGGGCTCGAGGAAGGGGGTTAAGGGAGAGGATATTTCCATGGAGGATTTTTCCTTGGGGGAAGGGACATTTCTGTGAAGGGGTGCCGAATTTTCCAGCATTATTTAAAAAACGATCAGAAATTAAATTAAAAAAACAAGTTTTTTAACTGAAACTAAGGAGCAACATTAAAACTTACAACGAACAGAAATTATTATGTATATGAGGAAGTTCTCCCCCTAGTCAATACCTCGCCCTTTACGTTAAAGTTTTTTTTAGTACTTTCAAAAGAGCTATCTATTCTACTTATCGGCCTTTGTTATTCAGGGGTTTGTGATTTGAACGAAAGTCGAACTTTAGCGTAAACAGTGAGGTATTGGCTAGGGGGCGAACCCTCTAATATACGTAATAGAAACATACGAATATAGAAGTTTGTTACGTAAGTTAATTCGTAAGTTACGTCAGAACAAAATTTCGAAAAAGCCATTTTGCCAAAAAAAAGTAAAATTAATATGCAAATTTTGTTTTAATTATTTATGTACGGTGAGCCAAAATCAAAGCTGCGTTAATTCAAAAACGTTCAGAAATCAAATAAAAAAACAAGTTTTTCTTAACTGAAAGTAAGGAGCGACATAAAAACTTAAAAAGAACAGAAATTATTCCGTATATGAAAGAGACTGTCCCCTCCTCAACGCCTCGCTCATTACGCTAAAGTTTAACTCTGTCACACAACTTCATTTTTTAAAACAATAAAAACTTTAGCATAAAGAGCGAGGCGTTGAGGGGGGGGGGGGCATTGCCTTTCATATACGGAATAATTTCTGTTTTGTTTTAAGTTTTAATGTCACTCCTTACTTTCAGTTAAAAAAAAACTTGTTTTTTTTATATTTAATAATAATTAAAAGATACAAAATCTTTTATTTATAATTGACACAACTCTGCTTTGCTTTTCATTTGTTTTTACTGCTTAAGTCTGAAAGTTCAAATATTTTTGTTTAAAAGTTATGCTTTCTCCAGCAATATTCATACATACCTGCTGGACATTTGAAAATATACTAGATAAAATTTTTCATTGCTAAGAACTGAGCATTTATGCTATTAAATTAATATAAGCAACATGAAAAATCACCAGTAACAAATATACAAGCCAGTCTTAAAAAAAATAGGAGTTAACCTATTCTATAATCCCGCATTAGAATTCAATTTGGGTATTTTTTTTTTGATTGATACTATGATTACAATTCAGAGGCAATATTCATTGGTATGAAATTTAAAAATGGTCTGTACCCACTGATAACAAAGAAGCGTCAAATCAACGTAAGATAAAATAAAATAGTAAAATAATGTTATCTTAATTTAAAATGAAAACTATTGTTTTTTTAGCTAATAAAAGAAAAGAAAATATTTTAATGGAAGCTTAGTTTCGTTAACCTCAGGTTGCTTAAGGCTACACTAATCTATTAGCAGTGGTAGCAGTAAGAGTAGCTAGAAACCCCTTATCGCATCTAGAGGTTCTGCATTTTTTCTCTTTGAGTTTTACTGATAGTGATTTTGTTAATTTCTGATAAACATAATATATTTTATATCTATATATATTTTTCAATACTATCTATGTAATTTTGAATAACCCAACTGAGTTTACAAGAACTAGCATGTTTAAAATCTGAGTTAAATAAAATATTTTACGGTTATATATTTTAAGTGTTAACTTTTGACGTACCTGCTACACTTTGCACAATTTTCTAACATTGTGGATCTTCTAGCAATAATGTGTCTTCATCGGTAACATTTTCCCTGAAAAAATAAAAATATAAATTGTAGAAACATCCTGAGGCCGATACTCGTAAAAATTGGCAGTTAAAATGAAAAAAAACAAAAACAACTTAGACATAGGCCAAAACTATAGGTGAAAAGCAATCCAAGAACACTCCTTGACATTGCTAAAGCTAGCAAATTTTACTATAGTCCAAATCGCATCATTGCATCATTTCAATGTGTAATTATTTCAGTACGGAACAAGCGGCGTGACTATGTCATCTCAGTCAGAGTTATCCCAGGTCTAAACAGGTGCCTTGAAAAATACAAGGAAGGTAAACAAGAAGGGTGCCCGAAATCATAGGACAGCTGGCCTCCGTTTTCTTTGCATTTCTCGGCTAATGAGCCATGAAATGGGGTTAAGCACCAATTTTAGGGACTGTATGGTCCAATGATCGTTTTCTTACATTTTGCCATCAAAATACAACTGATGATTATATTATATTCAATTCTATCTAAGTATTAAATTTGGTTTTATTTAAAGTAATTATATGTAAGTTTGGGAATGGAAGATGGCTCTGATTGCAAAAAGTCTGATAAGCATGAGTTGGGAATTTTGCACAAGATTTGGGACTTTGAGCCTTTAACAAAGCTAAAAGGGCATTATTAATTTGTTATTAAAGTCTATAACAGATTATTATTATTAATTTAAAACAAAATTCGCAAAATAAGTTTTTCAAAGAAAAGTAAAAAGCCCCATTAAACCAAAGGTGAGTAAAAAAAACTCAAATAGTCTATGAAGTATAAAACAACCAAAAATTAGCATCAATTAATAAATGAAGCCCATAACAAGCATAATGGACACATTGTATAACTGTGGGGCTTGACTTACCCATTAGCCCTAGAGTTATAATTGCTGGACAGTTCATCTACGCCGAACGAAAAGGCTGTTTAAAAATTTTGTTTGGAAGTGCTTAGAAAATTATGGGCTAAGGATTTGGGCTGATTTTCATCCAATGTATTTTGATCCATAAAAAGAGCACTAGAAATTTTGTTTCCTAATCGAATTAGCTACTTTAAAACGTAAATGATATTACAAGCAATGAGAGTAGAGGGCATAGGGGGGGCGCCTGCTAATGATGCTGCCTTATTTTATATTTTGTTCTGAGATTTCATTAATAGCATTAGACGAATTGCCCCTTTCAGTTATGGGCACCATGAATAGCCCTGACTATAATATTATTTATATGCCCTTTTTATACCTGAATGCATATAGTTTTTTCGTTTAATTGAAAATTGCAACTTAATGTCCTTACTGTCAGTAGTTACAAATACCATAGAAGTAGTAATAAGAGTGTACACATATTCTTCTGGCTAGTAAAAATCCACCACAACTTACTTTGAAGGGTCTAGCCTATTAGTCTAAACCGGTTTTTAAATATTGCTTTGTCACCCTTTTGACATCTACATAATCTTAGTTTATCATTTTGAATATCCACCTAAATAATACTTGAAAATTTCCCTTTAATACCCTTAGCTTCTGTAGTAGCAATAGTTGCAGTAGCAGTAGTAGCATTATTAGCAGTATGCACTTACCACCATTGGTTTTCTTCAACATACCCTTAAATATACGGTGAAATTTTAATAATGATGCCATCAACCTAACCTGAAGGATTGCTGATACGTCCTCTTGTTGACTTAGTGTGTTTCAATTTAGCTAAAAAAAGTTTAAACATTGCCAGAAATTTTGCCTTTATACTCTTAGCTTTAGTAGCAGTAGTAGTGGCACCAGTGGTTATAGTAGTAGCAGCAGTAGTAGTAGCTGTAGAATAATACAAGTAGTGTTACCATTGGTATAAGTAGTAGAAGCAGCAGTAATAATAATAGCAGCAGATAGTAGTAGTTATAGGAGTAGAATCAGTAGTATCTTGATCTGATATTGTCTTTTGGTTAGTTCAACATTCCCCACAACAAGCATTGTAAGTTTTAAATTCACACAAACCTGTTCCTAAGATATTGTTGGTGTAACCTTTTGACAACCGGCTCACAGATGGCGTGTTTTGATTCAGTATACTTCCCCCCCTAGAAATTCCCTGAAAATTTTACCTTCATACCCTTAGACATAGTTGTAATAGTAGTTACAGTAGCAGTATTAATGCTTAACATTATAGCCATTGTTATGACAGTATCAAAATGTCCTTTTGATAACCAGCATATTCATGTACTTTTTGAAATTTTCATCTTAATGCTCTTAACCTTACATGTAGTTACAATAGAAATAAATGAAATAATATTTTGATCAATCATAATAATAGCAGTAGAGCTAGTATATGTAGCAGCGGTAGAAGTATTAGTAGTGTGCACTTGTTGCCTTTTGGTCAACTGGCCTTCCTCTTTCAGCATTCTCTGACAGTTCCCACTTAATGCACGAACAAATTCCTAAGAAGTGCTCTCTTGACAATCTAAATGCACATAATGTCTTTTGCTAGATCGAATTTGCATTCATAGACTTAGCCTTAATAGAACTGGTATCAATAATAGTTGCGGTGGTAGTAGGAGAAGTAGCTGCAGGGTTAGTTCTGTGTTTGTAGTAGTAGTATGTAACTACAGTATTAATAGCGTTTGTAGCATGTGCATCTTTCTTTTTGGTCAGTTGAACATCCCTTTCATGATGACCCGGAAGTGTCACCTTGACACGGTAAGCCGTTCAAAAATATTGCTGATGTGCTCTTTTGAAAATCTTTTGACGCCCTTTTCATTAATACTTGTAAGCCTTACAAGCTGCTGCAATTGAAGTAGTAGTAGTTTTAGTAGTAGTAGTAGTATTTGTAAATGTAGGATCTAAAGTAGTATAGCAGCATAGTAGTATTAACAAAAGTAGCAATAGTAATAGTGTTAGTAATGAAATGCTTATATTACTATTTTGTCAGTTTAAGTAATTGCTTAATACCATTCTTGAGATAATTGTAATTGCTTAAGTCCATTCTTGAGATACGCCGTTTTGACAATTTGCATGCAAATAATGTGTTTTGATTTAGTTCAAGTTCCTCTTCAATATTCTGTCAAAATTTCCCCTTCCTATGCGTATCCTCAATTGTACTAGCATCATAGTAGTAGTGGGAACAATATTAGCAGTAATAGTGTATTAATAGTGGTAGTAGCCGTAGTAGCAGCCGTAGTAATAGCAGTAGCAGCAGGTAAATTCTACTTAGTCAGCTGAATATCCCAGTCATGATGTTCCAAAAGCTTCCTTTGGGTACAGTATGCTGTCCTAAAAATGTTGCTGATAGCCCCGTTTCAGCAATCTGTATGCACACAGTATGTTTTGAGTTAGTTCAACTTTCCCCTTAGCGTTTTCTGAGATGTTTATTTCAATATCCTCAGCCTTAGTAGTATTCGCTTCAGAAACTAGTAGTTTTAGTGATAGTAATGGTAGTAGTAGTAGTAGTAAAAGCAGTGGTAGTTGTAGTAGCGGTAGCGTGCAAATATTGCATTTGTGGTCAATGGATCATCTCCCATATCATTTCCTGAAAGTTCAAAATTAATATACTCAGTCATTCCTGAGTTGCGCCCTTTGACAACCCATATATAGTTCAATGCACCTGAGATCCCTAAATCCTTAAAGACGCACTTGAAATCCTTTCGTATTTTCGAAAAATAGAAGTCAAACATGCACACCTTTCTCAACAACGTTTACTATGTATAAACAATGAACGAACTGCCTAACTTGCAGCATTTTCCCTGAGGGCTTTGGGGGTTGTTCCTAAGCGCATAACTACTAAACCTTTCAACAATTCTGAAAAAAATCTCAAAATTTTTGTTTAGATGCTTGTTTTGGGAATGATGGCCGTGGGGTGGATAGCTGGTTTCTCTTAAATCATTTTTGTATCTTAAAAGGTCACTATAGCTTCTAATTTCAAATCAAGTGAGTCTCATATGAAGTACAGCATGGCTGGCCCCCAGCCCCCCATTGCACTTCCTGGCTGAAGGGCCACGAAACGGAGATCAGCAACGCCGGTTCGGGCCTTAAGGGTCTAGTGCCGTCATACGTACTTACTTTTACTTACATATGAAGTTTTATGACCACCAATTCCATAAGAACCTTATATGCCCCATGGCATAGCTTACAACCATTGACCCAGGGCTCTAGGGAGTTGTGTCAAACTCTTGAAGCATTTTTATATATTCTATGGACTATTCTAAACAAAACGGTTATTTGACAATTTTAATTAAATATATCTGTTCAAAAAAGGGGTAGTCGAGGAACGGGGGTTGCTGCCTTCCATCGTTTTTGACAATTAAAAGGGAACTAGAGCTTCCAATTTTAAATGAAATGAGTGTCCTCTAAAGTCTGTACAACTATCCCTTCCATAAAAACCTTAAATCCCCTGGAGCATAACTTAAAACCCCTGCACCCAAGTCTTGAGGGTTTGTTTCTACACCAAAGGCTTGTTTTATGGTCTTTACACTATTTTGAATAAAATGGATGTCTCAAAATTTTTATTAGATACATTTCGAGAAAAGAGCTCCCCTCTGATTCATTTAATCTTAAAAAGAGCACTAGAACCTCTGATTACCAATCAAATCCCCCTCCGAAATTTATACGACCATCCTTTCTATAGCAGCCTTATATACCCCTAGGACATAACTTTGAATCCTTGCTCTGAAGGCGGTAGGGGATTGTCATCATCTAAGACATAATTCCTCTACCTTTGAACCACATTGGACAAAATGGCTGTCTAAAAATTTTAATTGAATGTATTTAAAAGAGCCCTTTTTGTAATAGCAACTTCTTTATAAAGTGCCATGGTCTAAAAAAATACATTGTGCCAACATCCTTATTTACTTAGGCAGCTTTATTGCGCTGCCAATGATAGCTGAAGTCTTATTGGAATATAAATGTGTATGTTAGCTGACTATACTTGTCCGCCCTGAAATAAAATCCTTTGTTTTGGCTAGTCAAACAGTTCGTGGTAACGAACTGTAAGTAAGGAGCGACCCGGCTCAATGGTAACCGAAACTCTAAAAAACGGAATTTCGATACCAATAGATACATCAAAAGAATCAGATTTTAATTCTGATTTCAAATATATAAGTTTCATCAAGTTTCATTTCAACAATTTTACCTATCAAAAGTTACGCGCCTGAGAAAATTTGGCTGATTTTCGAAAAAAGGGGGAAAGACCCCTTAAAAGTTATAGAACCTGAATGAAAATCACACCACCATATTCAGCGTATCAGAGAACCCTACTGTAGAGGTTTCAAGCTCCTATTTACAAAAATGTGGAATTTTGCATTTTTTGCCAGAAGAAAGATCACGGATGTGTGTTTTTTTTTTTTTTTTTTTTTCCCAGGGGTGATCGTATCGCCCCAGTGGTCCTAGAATATCGTGGGAGGGCTCATTGGAACGTAAATTAAAAGTTCTAGTACCCTTTTTAAGTGACCAAAAAATGGAGGGCAACTAGGCCCCCTCACACGCTCATTGTTTTCCCAAAGTCACCTGATCAAAATTTTGAGATAGCCATTTTGTTCAGCATGTTCGAAAATATTATAAGTATGTCTTAAGGATGACTTAATCACCCGAAGTTCCCAGGAGGAGGGCTGAAAGTTATGAACTTTACCCAATGTTAACATATAGTATTGTTTATTGGGAAGTATACAGTACAGACGTTTTCAGGGGAGATTTTTCCTGGTCAGTGGGGGGGGGGGTTTGGGCAGGGACGTACGCAGGGGGAGGGGGGCTCCGGTTCCGGTCCCCCCCCCCGAAATCTCATGATTTTTTCATTTTCCCATAATTTTCTGATTTTTCTCACAGAATAATGGGTTTGAAGTGTTTGCCCCCCCCCCCGAAACAAATTGCCGCCCCCCCCCCTCGAAACAAATTCCTGCGTACGTGCCTGGGGTCGGGGGTTATGTAGGAGAATCTTTCCATGAAGGAAGTTTTCGAGGGGGAAGGGACATTGCTATGAAGGGGACGCCGGACTTCCCAGCATTTTTTAAAAAAAGATCAGAAATTAAATATAAAAAAACAAGTTTTTCAACTACAACAGCAGCAACATCAAAACTTTAAACGAACAGAAAATATTACATACATGATTGGGTTTACCCCCTTGTCAATACCTCACTCTTTAAGCCAGAGATTTTTTAGTATTTTCATAAGAGCTATTTATTCTAATTAACGGCCTTTGTGATTAAGCGGTCATTTTTAAAGAATTGGAACAAAATTCGAACTTTCGCTTAAAGATCAAGGTATTGACTAGGGGGCGAACTCCCTAATAAAGGTAATAAAAATATATGAATATAGAAGTTCGTTACGAAATTTAATTCGTAAGTTACGTATATTTAATAATAATAAAAACGTTCGTAAATAAAATTAAACAAGTTTCGAGAAAGCCATTTAACCAAATAAAAGTAAATTAATATGAAATTTTTGTTTTAATTATTCATGTACTGTGAGCCAAGATCAAAACCTGCATTTATTCAAAAACGTTCAAAAATTAAATAAAAAAAAACAAGTTTTTTTAACTGAAAGTAAGGAGCGACATTAAAACTTAAAACGAACAGAAATTATTCCGTATATGAAAGGGGCTGTCCCCTCCTCAACGCCTTGCTCTTTACGCTAAAGTATGACTTTCTCACAACTCTATTTTTTTTAAACAATAAAAAACTTTAGTGTAAAGAGCGAGGCGTTGAGGAGGGGACAGCCCCTTTCATATACGGAATAATTTCTGTTCGTTTTAAGTTTTAGTGTCACTCCTTACTTTCAGTTAAAAAAACTTGTTTTTTTTAATTTAATAACGTGTTAAAACCAGTCTCCATTTGGCTGATTTTGCTATTCTGCCATCTTGCAGAAAAAGCAATATCGAAGGTTGCAGTATCTGCAAACTGCCAATACGGAGCCGGAAACGAAGTCTCCATTGAAATAAAATTTGCAGATTGGCGGCGCAGATTTGCAGAATCTGCCAAATGGAGACTGGCTTTTAGCTTCCTTCTAATCTAGTTATTCTGTCTGTGGAACAGCATAACTCATAAGAAGGACCAATGTCTGACATGAAAACAGCTCATCTAAACATTTCGCATAAAAGTCTATTGACAGGAAAGACAGACTATCTCCACCTCTGAATAAAAACCCGACTCCCACAGAAATATTTGACTCCCACAGAAATATTTCTTGAAGACTACTAATAGCTTTCAATATTGGCATTTTCTAGGCTTTTATTATTTTTTGACGGTCAAAAGGCTTAACGGTTAATTAAATGAACATTTGATAGCAACAGAGACAGATAGCAACAGAAATAGTGGCTAGCTGACGTACATTAATATAGCTAATATATATTTTTGGGACTGCAAGACAACATATTTAGACTGAAAATGTTGAGCAATTCTTTGGTGTCATCAAAATATTTGGTTGCGTCAATCACTCATTTATAATGCCATCTTACTAAACATCCAGAGATCTTGATGCAGTCAGTGATGAGCAGAGAGATCTATTTTATCAAGATTTCAATAGCATTGAGCCTAAGTATAGGATGTAGGATATGTACAGATTGGACATGTACAAGATGATATAGGATATGTTCAAGGATACGTACAAGAGAGATAGGATGTGTGCAAGATGACTGACTCACGCTTGAGTTTCAAGTAATAAAGTTGATATTTTAAATAGACTAAGAAATGCAACATTGAAATATGCTGATCTTGAAGTATTCTTGTACTTCTTAATAAAAATAACACTACGTTTCGAAAGATTGCAGTTTAATTGTATTAATCATATATAGGCTTTGTATTAACACGAAAAATAACTTTTTTCTAGATAGTATATGTGTTGAGTTACTAAATAAGAAATAATGCATGCATAGATTTACAACTAATGCTCAGTAAAATTAATCTTAATGTTTATAATTTTGTTCGATATTTTGTGTGACAGATTGATTACTTTGGAACAATATAAGAGACAAATAAGTTAGAACGAATTATCTATTTGGTAGTCTAATTAAACTTTTTGCAATGATTGAGTTCGAGCCTAAATTATGTGTATAAAAGACTCGTAATGTATTCTCTCCTATCAAACAGTTCGCGATAACGAACTGCATAGTAAGAGCGACTCGTCTCAATAGTAACCGAAATTCTAAAAAACGGAATTTTAATATCAATAGATACATCAAAAGAATCGGATTTTTATGGTGATTTTAAATATAAGTTAACATAATTAAATATAAGTAAATATAAGTAAGCTTCATCAAGTTTACTCATATCCATCATTAGTTACGAGCCTGAGAAAATTTGCCTTTTTAAAAAAAAGGAAATACACACCCTGAAAGTCATAGAATCCTAATGAAAATCACACCATCAGTTTCAGCGCATCAGAGAACCCTACTGTAGAGGTTTCAAGCTCCTATCTGCAAAAATGTGGAATTTTGTTTTTTTTTTGCCAGAAGAAAGATCACGGATGCGTGTTTATTTGCCTTTTTTTCCCAGGGGTGATCGTATCGACCCAGAGGTCCTAGAGTTTTGCGAGAGGGCTTATTTGAGCAGAAATTAAAATTTCTAGTGCCTTTTTTTAATAATAAAAAAAATATAACCACTTTTCAATAAAAAACTACATTTCTAACGTCTTTTCATGTTGCTTTTCAAAGATATTTGATTTTTTAAGCAATCAAAACCATATATGAAGTAATAAGTGACGTGACGTAAGATCTAACACCGATTCTGTACTAGTAACCATATATGACGTAATTAGTGACGTTATGTGAAAATTAAAAAAAAATCAATTTTTATTTTATTTGTTTCAGACTTGGCGTGACACAACTCAGCATTAACCTCAGATTTTCAATATTGCCGTCAGTTTGGAGAGAAGATGAACTCCGAGGATACTGAACCAATACCTTAAATTATATTTGTTTCTATACCTCCCCAAACAGACTATTACTTGGAATTACAAATCTAATTTATTTTTCAATTGTTAGGTAATGTATATTCAATAAGCCTCAATTCACCAGCTTCCCCGTCTACTACTTTTACTTGATATTTTAGTGATTGCATTCGTGTCAGGTGAATTTTGGGAGAAGCATGCTTTTCCAAGTTAGATACACGTCCTGCAGGCACTTTATTAGAATGCTTACAATATGGTTTGTAACATTCTGAGCTTGGCTGACTCAATTCTCTCAGTTTTGTGTGTATCCATCTGGTACTAGTATATTTTCAAAGCCTTTTTACGGTCTGTTTGTATTTAGAGCTAGGCTTATCGCTATAATTGGTGTATGAAGGTTCAGCTGCACTTTCATCCATCTCAATATCTCCGAGGACTGAGCCACAAGAACTAGATTCACAGTTGGGTTCAATCAGTTCTTTCTGTTGTTCTGTTTCTGTTCTTCGCTCAAGGTCCCATTCTTTTTCTTCGGCTTCCGAGTCTCTCTCCTCAAATTCACTTTGCCACAAGTCAGTTTTCTCACTCTTAGCAGCAACATCTGGGACAGAAGATTGAATGCCCACTTTTGAGAAGAACTTCCAAATGTCCATGGCAGGATTTGTATCAGCAAATAGTTAATTTTTAGGGACAGCGACAGTGTCTAATGAAAACTTTTTTTCTTATTTTTCTTCTTTTCCATTTTCAGACTTTTGCTTACTATTGAACCAGGTAGATCCTTACATAGAGTTTGTTACCATGAACTGTTTAATAATGTCAATTCAGAAACGGAATTTCAAAACTCGTATGTAGCCAAGGATTTACCTTCGCATTAGATATCTTCTCATCATGCTCCCAGAAGCAGTGACCATGTCTGTATCTTGACTTAGATACTAGTAGCCAACAAATACGTTGAGATACAAGTACAAGTAAAAATACCTTACTGTGCATAATTTAGGGTAAAAATCTAGACAGGCTATTATTAGTTATGTTGGAAAGTGGTTAGCTCAGGGAAATGAACGGATGGATTTAGTTTACAGACCAGCGTATGTCCTGGGAAGATATTTTGAAGTACCTAACTCCACTCCTTCTATTTTCAGAGGGTACTGACCTTTGATGAACTTTAAAAATCTTAGTATTACAAAAGTGAAAGCTTGCGAAATAGTGTTTCAGTAAAATTGTAGTTTAGCTACTTTTTACTTTCTTGGAAAAGGGTTAGGTTAGGAAAATGAAAATTTCAGGGATAGATGTACAGACTTAAGTATGTCATGGGAAGGTTTTTTGAAGTCCCGGACTCCAATCCTTTTCCCTTTAAAGGGTCCTTTTCTGACCTTTGATGACCCTTAAAAATATTGCTGTTATGAAAACTTGTAAAATAAATGTTGCGCTTAAATTGAGCACAAGAAAACTGTTTTCAGCTACACAGTTTCGCTCAATCTTGCTTTATAAGGTTCCAATGATCTGTATATACATTTCCTACATTAGATAAAAAAATTGGTCTGGCTTTGGTCTACTTAAATAACTAGGATTGTGTTTTCAAGACTGAAACCAGACAAAAATAAACCAAAAACCGGAAATTAAAGTAAAATATTGTTTTGTCAAAATTCAAATCACTGGCTATTGAAAATAAACAAAATAAATCATTAGGATCACCGAAGAAAATTCTTACTGGGCCTCTAAAATGAGGCTGAACCTTCTTTGATCAAGGCTAAAAAGGATTATTCAAGTTCTGATCACTATCTACTTAAAGATAGATTGGTTATTGGCAACTGGAAAACAGCTTGCCAATTGCTTTTGAAAGAAATTTTGGTAAGGTTTATATTAACAGAGTATTCAGTTAGCTAAGAAATAAACTTACCTCAATAGTCAGAATTGCATCCTGAATATAAATTTAACATGCTTTTAAGTCGCAAATGAACTTTATCCCACCCCTATGTATACCAATTCAGGGTATAAATTTGCAAATTAGGAGGGTGGGAGTAAAGTTCATTTCCGATGCAAATGAATGTGAAATTTGGATTCAGGATTCAATTCTGACTATAGAGATAAATTTATTTCTAGCTACCTGAATAGTCTGTTAATATAAACCTATCCTTATCCAAACCTTAAACCTCATGAAGTGGAAGAAGGTGTCTTGGGAAGGAGCGTTAGAAATGCAACTAGGAATATTACCAAAAACGCTTTAAACCTGGGGTAGAAAAGAGGACAGGAGGTTTTTGACTGATAAATAATACGAGAATATGGTAAGGGATGTTGACAATGTATGAAAGTATTAACTAAGGAGGTGGGAAATGGAGGTCATGGATCAAATTGCCAAGGATATGGAAGATGCGACCAGACGGCATAATAGTAAAATATTGTTTTGGCATATTAACAAATTGAGAGGAAGGAGTCAGCCTCGACTCCTTCCTCTCAGTTAAAAATATAAGTTCCAGTTAAAAATATAAACGGGGCCTAAATTAGTGATAAGAAAATATAAAAAAAGAGATGTGTGCAGAACATTTTGAGAATATGTTAGACTGTGATGAAGTTGCAGGATATGATAAAGAAAAGAAGGATATTTTTTGACAATTCGGAAGTAAATAAAGATTTATTTTGCAGAGGAGGTAGAGACGGTGCTAAAAGGATGTAAAAATATGCCCTTTTGCTCAATATCATATACACGTAGACTAATTTTGTAACAGTAACACCGTGTCTGTATTCAGATTTGCGTTAGCTAATACTGTGTCACAAAATTCATCATGGACACTAGGATCTCTTCAGACACTAGGGTCTCTGCTTAAAAAAGGCGCATTTTTGAGCCAAAACTACATATTTCAGGGTTAATTATTTTTAGTTTATAACCAATTAACTTCGATTATTTTAGAGAAATAGGAGTTCAAATATAACCGTGAAGAGATATATAGATATATAGAGATAACCGTGAAGAGATATATAGATATATAGAGATAACCGTGAAGAGATATATAGATATATAGAGATAACCGTGAAGAGATATTTGGTAATATTCCTTGTTGCATTTCTAACGCTCCTTCCCAAGACACCTTCTTCCACTTCATGAGGTTTAAGGTTTGGATAAGGATAGGTTTATATTAACAGACTATTCAGGTAGCTAGAAATAAATTTGTCTCTATAGTCAGAATTGAATCCTGAATCCAAATTTCACATTCATTTGCATCGGAAATGAACTTTACCCCACCCTCCTAATTTGCAAATTTATACCCTGAATTGGTATACATAGGGGTGGGATAAAGTTCATTTGCGACTTAAAAGCATGTTAAATTTAGATTCAGGATGCAATTCTGACTATTGAGGTAAGTTTATTTCTTAGCTAACTGAATACTCTGTTAATATAAACCTTACCAAAATTCCTTTCAAAAGCAATTGGCAAGCTGTTTTCCAGTTGCCAATAACCAATCTATCTTTAAGTAGATAGTGATCAGAACTTGAATAATCCTTTTTAGCCTTGATCAAAAAAGGTTCAGCCTCATTTTAGAGGCCCAATAAGAATTTTCTTCAGTGATACTAATGATTTATTTTTTTTATTTTCAATAGCCAGTGATTTGAATTTTGACAGAACAATATTTTACTTTAATTTCCGGTTTTTGGTTTATTTTTGTCTGGTTTCAGTCTTGAAAACACAATCCTAGTTATTTAAGTAGACCAAAGCCTGACCAACTTTTTTATCTAAATTTAGGGAATGTATATACAGATCTTTGAAACCTTATAAAGCAGGATTGAGCGAAGCTGTGTAGCTGAAAACAGTTTTTTTTGTGCTCAATTTAAGCGCAACATCTATTTTAAAAGTTTTTATAACACAAATATTTTTAAGGGTCATCAAAGGCCAGAACAGAACCCTCCAAAGGGAAAAGGAGTGGAGGTAGGTACTTCAAAACACCTTCCCATGACATACTTAAGTCTGTAGATCTATCCCTGAAATTTTCATTTTCCTAACCTAACCCTTTTCCAAGAAAGCAAAAAGTAGCTAAACTACAATTTTACTGAAACACTATTACGCAAGCTTTCATTTTAGCAATACTAAGATTTTTAAAGTTCATCAAAGGTCAGTACCCTCTGAAAAGAGAAGGAGTGGAGTTAGGTACTTCAAAATATCTTCCCAGGACATACGTTGGTCTGTAGACTAAATCCATCCGTTCATTTCCCTGAGCTAACCACTTTCCAACATAACTAATAATAGCCTTTCAAGATTTTTACCCTAAATTATGCACAGTAAGGTATTTTTACTTGTACTTGTATCTCAAGGTATTTGTTGGCTACTAGTATCTAAGTCAAGATACAGACATGGTCACTGCTTCTGGGAGCATGATGAGAAGATATCTAATGCGAAGGTAAATCCTTGGCTACATACAAGTTTTTAAATTCCGTTTTTGAATTGGCATTATTAAACAGTTCATGGTAACAAACTGTAAGTAAGGAGCAACCTGGCTCAATAGTAAGCAAAACTCTAAAAATGGAAAAGAAGAAAAATAAGAAAAAAAAGTTTTCATTAGCCACTGTTGCTGTCCCTAAAAATTAATTATTTGCAGATACAAATCCTGCCATGGACATTCGGAAGTTCTTCTCAAAAGTGGGCATTCAATCTTCTGTCCCAGATGTTGCTGCTAAGAGTGAAAAAACTGACTTGGAGCAAAGTGAATTTGAGGAGAAGCTGAAGAAAAAGAATGGGACCTTGAGCGAAGAACAGAAACAGAACAACAGAAAGAACTGATTGAACCCAACTGTGAATCTAGTTCTTGTGGCTCAGTGCTCGGAGATATTGAGATGGATGAAATTGCAGCTGAACCTTCATACACCAATTATAGCGATAGGCCTAGTTCTAAATGCAGAAAGACCGTAAAAAAGCTTCGAAAACATAGTGATAAATGGTTGTTAAACCCGAAACTGAGAGAGTGGATTCAGCCTAGTTCAAAAGGCTACAAACTATATTGTAAGTATTGTGATAAAATACCTGCAGGAATTGTATCAAACTTGGAAAAGCATGCTTCTCCCAAAATTCACCTGACAAGAATGCAATCACAAAAATATCAAGTAGAAGTAGTACACGGGGACGCTGGTGAAGTGAGGCTTATTGGAGAAGCAAAGGAGAAGGCTATAATTGCAAGACAGGCAATTAGACTTGAAATTGCAATGACTGCTTGGATAGTATCAAACAATAAGGAAATTTCAACCATGGATTCTTTGCCTGGTCTTATGAAAAAGTTTATACCAGACTCCTCTATTGTAAAACATATAGCATGTGGAAGAACAAAAACCACTTGCATTCTAAAAAATGTAATTGCTCCATATGCTATGACCGACTTAGTTATAAACTTCGTGCTTGCAATTTTTCATAAATTGTTGATGAAAGCACAGATAAAACAGGCACAAAGTTTCTAGTTATGATAGCTTGTCATTATGACATGAGTACTTCTGAAGTAAAAGAGGACTTTCTTGCTCTCCCAGTCGTTACTGATGCTTCTGCTGCTGGCTTGAAGAAACTAATTTATGAAGTATTCAGAGGTAGAAACATTTCTTTCAAGAATCTTGTGGGATTTGTGTCAGATAATGCAAGCGTTATGCTTGGCAAGAATAATGGACTTGCTGCTCAAATCAAGAAAGACGTTCCATGGCTCTCGGTCTTTGGTTGTATATGTCACAGCTTTGCATTATGCTCTGCTGCAGCCTGTGAAAAGCTTCCTGCAGAAATTGTAAAGTTCAGCAACGACATCTACACCTATGTCTCCAACAGTGCTAAGCGGCTAAGAGAGTTTAAGTCAGACCGAAAAAATTATCCCCCGAATTTACATTTACGAAAAACCTCGTTTTCATGTTAATTTATGCATGCCGCCAAAAGCTTGCGTCGGCATTCGTCTCGGAACTAAATCACTCACTGAGGAATGTCAAGAGATTTTAATGACGCAAGTCGATAAAATCTGCTTCTCGTCTGATGATAATAAAAAAAACTGTTTTTTTAGGAAAGTAAAGAATGAAGTTGGAACTTAAAACAAACAAAAATTATTACTTCACAGCCTATCAAGGAGGCACACTTGTGCCTCTTTAAAGAGGCGACCCACCACAATGTCAAGCGATTTCCGGTCCTAGCGGTCGCAGAGACGGCGGTGATCGTATTTTGTAGTCTAAGCTCAAACTAAGAAACATGCAAAATTTCACTCCCTCCGACTTTTTCTTCATGGGGGAAAGTGGGCCGGAAGTTTCGACCCTCCCACCACAGCCCCCCTTTAACGTTGTCCGATCGGGCTGAAATTTAGAGGATAAGCTTTCCTAGGGCCTGGGAGCTTATCCTCAAAATTTCAGCTTAATCCCATCACTCCTTAAAACTTAAGCGACATTAAAACTTGAAACGAACAGAAATTATTCCGTATATGAAAGGGGGGGCTGTCCCCTCCTCAACGCCTCGCTCTTTACGCTAAAGTTTTTTATTGTTTGTCAAAAATAGAGTTGTGAGAAAGTCAAACTTTAGCGTAAACAGCGAGGCGTTGAGGTGGGGACAACCCCTTTCATACACGGAATAATTTCTTTTTGTTTTAAGTTTTAATGTCGCTCCTTACTTTCAGTTTAAAAAACTTGTTTTTTTTTATTTAAAGGCTGGAAAAGCGGGGGGTTTGGGGGCGGCAGCCCCCAGCTGTACCTCCTAATCCCTGTACGTTTTAAGGTTCGAACTTGTGACTCAGCCTCTTTAACTCTTTAGAAAACGTAGTTTTTTTTTCAAATAATAAGAATAAGAGTCTGTGAGCTTGAGCGTAACAGAGGGATTTGAGCCGACTCTTTGCGTTTTTAATGCCATATTGCGTAAAGATTACATCAGTGTCCACTCAGGTTGGTACACATTTTTTTCTCCAAACGCTAAAAAGCACTTTAGTAGCAGTACAAAATCTGTACTAGGATATTTCTCAATGTTTATGTACCAATTTCTTTTATAGGCTTGCCACTGTGTGCCAATCCATGACCTTTAACCCCATCTATAACTGCTCTTCTTCGCAGAGGATCTAATAGGCTAGTGGTTATTTACAAAGCCACTATGGTTGCATGCGTATCAGTAGTTGACATAGATGACTAAGCTAGATAGATGACTGGATAATTTGGCAAGTAATATTCAAGGGAGAAGATATACTAGCGACAGTTTGATGCAACGGGGTGATTTTGACATATTGCGAATAATAATCAGTTTTTGGATGGCACAACACTTCGGTGGGAGAAGCTTAACTACAAAAGTTGCCACAAAGTCACCAATCTTATGTCTAGCTATTAGATGAAGAAAAAATGTCACTAAATTGGTTTGAAATAGCATTAAATTCTTTCTCACTGTGCAGTCATCTCCCAAAGTTTTGCTTTAGCATCCTTCACTTCCATATTTCTATACTTCAGTCCATATTTCTCAATCTTGTCATTATCAATGCCATTTAATAGTTTACTTTGCACATATTTCAATAAGGGTGGATAAATCTGTTCTTCTATTATAAGTTCACAGTTGAATGTAGAAGCTCACAGTTTCAGAACAAACGCATAATTAAAGAAATGTCAAGAACAATATTTTTTATTCTATAAGCTCTATACTCATTTTTAATTTATTAGTTTTTATTTTCTCTATTGGCTCTAATTTTCTCTATTAGCTCTTTTTATTTTATTAGCTTTTAAATCATTTGTTCCTCTAGGGGGGACATCCCTGAACTTACTTATGGTGTAATTTCTTTAGTTTTACTGTTCTATTATTTTGCTAATGTCGCCATTATTTTTAATATTTTTAATCAGTTTTAAATTTGGCTTTATTTCTCGTTTCACCTTTCTGTTTGTCTTTTTATTATTTTAAAATTCTTTCCATTTTGACATTCATTGCAACTTCTAATCATTTTATATTTGATATCTTTTTATGTCTGATATCTCAATCATTTTATATGTATATTTATCTTTTAACATTTGAAGCTTTAACTGGCTCATAATTTCTTATGCAAGGTACCAAATGTAATTACAAGAAAAAACAAAAAACTGTGAATTAAGAGTATATCTTTTTTGAGAAGAAGTCATATAAGATCATATGAGAAGAAGTCATATAAGAAGTCAAGAAGTCATATAAAAATTACCTTTAATGTATATAAGTAATGCCGCTTAGGTTTCTAATGCCGCTTAGATCTAATGCCGCTTATGTTTCTATCTGCAAAAACGTTTTCTGGAGCACTCGCACCTTGGTCCGGGTTGTTATAATGGGTGAGATAGGGTATGATCATACTGCTAATTCTATAAACTGTGAGGCTAGCCAAGCATCAAGTCTAGTTTAGGCTGCTGAAGAAAATAGCAAATCAGATTTGCTTCTTGTATAACTGAATTCTCTGCCCAACGTCAATGCCTAGATATAGGCTAGCTCTCTCTTCAGTAAATTTCTTGCAGTTCATATTATTAACTTACGAATAAAGTAAACATACCACTCGATACCCTTTTTTATGCTCTTTCCATTATATGCTCTTTCCATATTATGCTTTTCTTATTCACATTAGGGGGGGGGGGTAAAGTTTAAAATTACCTCTCATTTACATTAGAAAAAAAATTTATCCCCCTATTATGCAAATATATACCCTGAATCGGTATATATAGGGTGGGGGTAAAATTCATTTCCAACAAATATGACTATTATATTTGGAAAGAGCATAAAAAAGGCATCGAGTGGTATGTTTACTTTATTCGTAAGTCAATACTAATGAATGTTAAATTTGGGTTCAGGATGAAATTATGATTCTAAATGTAGGCCTATTTCTTAGCTATCTTGACTTAGTCGGAAAATTTACGTCGGAAAAACACCTGGTATTT